>NW_015176474.1:110661-159369 GCF_001447785.1 Gekko japonicus
CTATACCCCCCTCCTTTCTCCCTTGCATTGCAAACCCCCAACCCCATATCCCCCCCCCTCCAAAGCCTCTGTGCGCTCACCAGCTTCCCTCCAAGCCGTTCAAGCAGAAGCCTGCGAGAGTCAGAGCTGCATTCTTGGAAGGGGCGGAGGAGGAAATGGCTCCCTCACCCTCCGGGGTCGTGGATGGGGCAGGCGCGGAGCCCTTCAGGACACGGAGGGACTTACCCCGGCCCCCCCCCCAATACCCTTGCAAGGAGCCCCCTTCCTTCGGCCGAGCCCCTCCGGCCGCCAGCAGCAGTGTCCTCCCCCTTGCTGACCATCTGGACCCGTCCCTCCCCTCAATGCATTTTTACCTCCCTGACTTTGCACCGAGAATCAAAAGTCCAGCATCTGGAAACGGGGGATCCGCAGAGTTTGACGTTGGAAAGGGGACATGGACAGGCGCCGGATGCCACTGGAAACGCGATCAGACGCCCGCCCTTGCCCCGCGGTTTCCGGAAACTAGTACCTCCGAGGTACTAGTTTTTAGCCGCGCGTTTTCAGCGGGAAGCCTCGGTTGAGCCACGGGAGCGCTACGCTTCCTAGATGTGCCAGTGAGATCGCGCCCAGAAAATCTGCCTATCTTCCGTCTCTCTAGCGTGGCTAATGTTCTGTGTGACCACAGCCATTATTTCAAAAAACACCCAGGATAATTCTTTACTGCATTTCTATCCTGGCTTTCTTCTGAGGACCTGAACACTGCTTACGCAGGGTACCCAGGAGTTCTCTCATCCAGGCACAGCAAAGCTGCTGCATTATGTGCCTTCAGAGTACAGCCTGGGACTCTTCTTCTTTGCAGACGGTAAATTTTACAGTAAAAACTAGCTCTCATTAAATTGCTTTGAAGAGATAGTATAGATAACAGTTAATTTCACTGCGACTGTCAGGACATATCCCAGACATTATGCTGATTCCTACAGAAAAGGAGGGAAAATTCTAAACTTCGTTCATTTATTATAAGCTGCAGTTTATTTATTTACCTTGTTTGGCATCTTTCCCTTGAGGTCCATAGCAAGCTTCAACATATGGTTATTGGTTTTCCCAGGAAACAGTATTTTTCCTGTGTAAAGTTCATACAATGTACAGCCTACAGACCACATATCTATACCGTAGTCATAGATTTTGCCTATAACTGAAGGAGGAAAACAGTTTCAGAGTTAAAATCACTTATCTAGCAGACACTGAAACTAAAGGTCACTCACATTTCTAGGGTAAGCTAGTAAAAAAAAGAGAAGAGGATAAATTGATTACAGTATCTAGGCCACTCAAGAAAGATGGGCCCTCTAGTTAACGCTAACCATAATTTATTCCCTTCTTGTCCTCAGGAATCTGCTGATGTTGCATGATACTGCACTTGCAGCCTTATGTGCTCTGAAAGATGGTGGGTTGGGAAGTAGAAAGGGATGGCGATTAGGCACAGCAGAAAGTATCTGGTGCAAAAGCATGTAGGTTATACTGCACCATTCACTAGATAGTATATCAAATGGACTTCTCTAACTGTCAATTTAATTACAAGAGGCCAAGTCTTGGTCATCCTATGATCACGCATACGGTCATTCCACACACAACTCCATCATTTGATAAACACAGGGGTGAGCTTATGCAAAGGGAAGGAAGCAATGGTACCAAAGAAGGAAAAGAAGTAGGGACAGCGGCAAGGGCTCAGGGGAAGGAGGCACCGGGGTGTGTGAGATGATGACTGCAAGAGGACAAGAGGAAGCAAGAGCGAAAGGGAAGCTGTGAATGGCACTCACCCTCCCACTCAGCTGTAGCCTGTCTTTACGTTCACATTTCCGTACACATTCCCACCATTTGGCGGGCATCTCACACTAGTTGACTAGATAATTATAAAAATCTAATTAAGCACCAGGAAATGTTATCAGGTATTAAAAAATTCCACCTTTACAATTAAACGTATCTTTATGCATGAATTAAACATTAATATAACTTGAGAACTTAAGAACATGAACAGGCGTTTCGAATTAACTTACTAATTTCAGGGGCACGATAAAATCGACTGACAAGGTATGGAGTGATGTCATTATCAGCCACATGTGAGGCCGATCCAAAGTCACATAGCTTTAGTATGGTTTTAGATTCATTCACCTAAAAAAATAAAGTTATTTTATTTCAAGTCATGAACTACAGCCTCAAGTGTTGGTTCTTAGTATGTATAACATCAACAACACGAAATATTAGTGCTGATTTTTTTCAAGAATTCCAACATATTTGAATGCATTAAGTAAATATTTAACCTTGATTATATTTTTGGGGAAAAAGAATATTGCTTTCAGAGGCAGATTATCTCTCAATACCAGCTGCTCCACAGAAAGAATATGGCTTTCATGACCTGCTTGTGGGCTTCAAAGGAACTCTTTGGGTACCCACAGTTGGAAACCATATGCTGGCCTAGAGGGACCACTTGGTCTGATGCACCGGGGATCTTTTTATGTTTTTAGCATCTTCTTCAAATAGAAATCTCAAAAATACTGGAGTGGATGCAACCATCCTCCAAGTAGCCTCCTTGTAGGAAGAGCCACTTAAGTTGGAGGAAGACTTCAAACTTGAACCAAAAGGAAAGGTGAGGTATAAATACTGTAATAAGCAAATGTATATATAAATGAACTTTGCTCAGAGGAGTAGCAGGAGAGGATAGTTCCAGCCCAATTTCTGGAAAAACTGAGGATTTGACAATCATATTTTTATAGGCATTTGTGTTCTACCTTTTTAATAGAATAAACAGTAATACTGACATTTACTGAGAATGAAAAATTCTAGACTTACTGTCTTAATCCAATTTATTTCCTGAATGGAGTTTTTTAAAAAAAATATATGTCTTGGAGTCCAGATATCCTGGCACAGTAAAGAACCCCTGCCTACTCATCCCCATTCCCTGTAATAGCAAAGTAACTGATGCCAACTAATGGCATCAAAATGGATCCAGCCACAATCATAAAGAAAGCCATAAGAAAGCTACTGAACTTACTTTTCTCAATAGCAGATGAAGGCAGTGGCATGAAATCTCTCTACACAATGCAACTGATCCACATGGTAACCCAGACTCTATATTGTAGTTGCATACTGGATCAGTCATCATACAGTAACTCTTTCTAGTAGCTCAAGACAACAGTCAATGGTTTAATTCAAACATGGTCTGGTGCTATATGAACAAGCCTTTAAGAAGTCTAGGAATCACTCACACAATCCCGCCTCCACTCACATACCATGAGAGGTTTTCAGGTTTTTAGTAAACTGTACTTTGCCAGGAACAAGCCAGTGTCTAGAATCCTAGTTTGCTTCGACATAAATGCAAGCTACAGTTTGCAGAACATCTGGAAAGGACCAGGTCACAATTCACAAGTGGAAGAGGAGGCAAGGAGATACCATGCAAGTGTGCCCCAAGCTTCTTAGATTAGCTGCCAAAAGCCTGGTTTGACATTACAGCCAAACCTTGCCAGCATACAGACCAGCCTTCAGTTAAGCAAATCCTCATTCTGCAGTTCTGAAAATCTAACTTTCTCTTGTGTTTCTGCATCTTTTGATATGTATTATTGTTTTCATATGCACTGATATTTGGGGGGGGGGGTGTAAAGCAGGGCAACTGGGGACATTTAGACACATTACCGTATATTTCTTCAAAAACTCTTTCAAAAATTAAGTATTACTTACCAAAATATTATCTGGTTTTATATCTGCATGCAAGATGTTACATCTTTTTAGAAGTTTTAAGGCTAGAAACAGCTGCTGACTGTAGGATCGTACAGCCTTTATATGGAGACCAACATCCTTTCCATACTTCTTCAGAACCTCTCGCAAATTCATACTTTTAAATGATGAAAACACACAAAAAAAGGAGACAAGAAGGTGGGGGAAACACAAACCAGGGGTCAACATATATTTAAAAAATACAGGCTTAGATTCTCTTAAGCAAAAAAGTTTCATGAGAGGAAGACCTCCTCATGCAGTGGAATCCTAGGAACCAGCACAATACACAGCACTACACATATGACTGTATGAGACATTATTCATTATTTGGGTCACTCAGAATCATGCCCTTTGAACAAGACTGACTTGGGAAAAAATGTATTTTAAACACATTTCAGCCCTCATATTGCTTATAATAGGCCACTGAAAAGAAAAGTTGACTATTGACAGAATCTGTATAAAAATCTAACAGTCTGCATTAAGTTTGCATTAAATCTAGTTTGCATTAAAAACTCTGTGATTGTTTTTCAGCAACTGCACACTTAGCACACACCCAAACAGGACTTCAACTAAAAGATGATTGAATGAACCATACATTTTAAGAATACAAAGCATCATTTCCAACACAGAGAATTTCCTCTGTAATGGCAAAAGAAATGTACAAACGTTCCCACTGAATGTCAGAATCTAACCTTTTCCTACCTGAATAACACATCTCTTGTTTTTAATCTTCTATTTCAGAACTTTAAACCCAAATACAGTAAACTATTATAATAACTTTTAATTCTTCCACTCCATGTGTACATAGAAGTTGATTGTGTGTGTGTAAAATTTAAGTGCTTAAAAAACTCCTGAATCTTCATGTGAACAAATATGTAATAGTACACATTGTGTATGGTGTATTTTTTATTTTTACTACAAATAATCTACTGTGTTGGCCACAATCTTGGCAATATTCTTCTTTAACAGACACTGGAATTATGTTCAGGTTTGAGAGGTAAGCCCACTTATTTTCTTCCAATATACTGTTTCATATTATAGAGACGAGCACTACTTATTCACAAATTTGTTTTATCAAATACAGAAGAACCATTTTTGAAACATTCTGCAAAAGGATAATTTGGGGGAAATAGGCAATACGATGAACAAGATAATTTTGATTATTTTAAAGAATGCTTTAAATCTACTTTTCAAGTCTCACCTGAGTGGTTCAAATACCAGACAGAGATGCTGCTTGTGATAAAAATGCCTGAACAATCGTAAACAGTGAAATTTGTCATCTGGGTCTGCATCGTTGAGTTTCTTCAAGAATTCTAATTCTTTTAGACCAGTTTTCTGCCTGAAAAGAGATTAACTTACTGTAAAAATTCAGCAGCATAAGAGCCTAAAACTATTACATTTTGGGGAAAAGGTAGCAATAACAGCAGTATTAAAGCTAAAAGGATCTACACAGCCTGAAGCTAACGACGAAAACTAGCAGGTGACACAATATTCTGAAGACAAGGTGAAGTAGGAGGAGGCAAAACTGTGGCAATTGAGAATACAGAGATAGAGAGTTATCTTTCCCTACAATTGGCTGGTATGAGCAGTCTCCAACTTGCAATGGTAACTGAAAGCAAGTACAGGACTGGAACTTGCACCATGTTTTGTTAAGACTAGATTCAAGTTCACTAGCTGCCCCTGAGGTATTACTATTAGCCTAGAAGCTGGCTCATTATAACTTATGACATTGAAAAAGCCTTCTTTACTTACATAAGCTCATTGTTCCTGATGATTTTGACAGCGACTTCTTGATTGGCTCTTGCCATATCTCTGGCCCTCACCACATTACTGAAAACTCCTTGCCCAGTGTAACCATATACATTGTAACGTTTATCTAGAACTTCACCAATGTTAACACCTAGAGTAGGAAAAGATTACTGTAGAAGAAATTTGCAGTGTACATAAAAGACAGTGAGAGCATTAATAATGCAAACCTTCCTATATAAAAATAACTATACTGAGCATGGGTCTCCAACACAGGTAACCCGGAAGGTACAGCAGCTCACTAGCTGGTAAAGAGTATCTTGTGCATCCCCTAGAAAAACCAGGGAAAGATCACAAAAAGATCTGCAGTGGGCTTTTAAAAACAGCTTTTATTTCACGTTGTGCTGCTTAGCTGGTAGCTTCATTTTTGATGGTCTTTATTTTGGTGTTCATGCCATACCTCAAGGACAAAAAAAATCTGGTAATACACGATGGGGATGGGGGAAGTAATCTGGGATACTTTCCTTATTCAGAAGTAGCTCTCATTAAAGAAAAGGTTGGTAACCCTGATAAAGGGTATAATTACCTACCAGAGAGTGAATGTCATACAACTGCCTACTGCACTAGGCACAGGTAGAAATTCAAATTCTATTCCACTATGTTCATGATCCTCAGTATGAGAGAGAGAGAGACTATAGGGAAATACACTAAATTTGCATGTTCCACCACCTCTGCCACTAAACAAGTCTTTTTATCTAATTGTATTTTTAAAAAAAATATTTTATTTTGCGTTTAATTCCCATAATACAAGTTTATCCCAAACATCATAACAAAGGAAGGAATAACATTTAAACTAATTTATCAAAGATAACATACAATATGCCCAAATTGGATTAATTTCTAATCTAATTCTGAACACTGCTCCAGAGCATGGAACAAAAAATCCACACAAATGTACAGACAGTGGCAAATGGGAATTTATGAGTAATGTAAGCACACTGGATCCATCTGGCACTTTATGTTATGCTATATTGGACTGACTTTTATTGTATGTTTTAATTTTAAAATTGTTATATTTACATATGTTGTAAACCACCCTGAGCCCTGCTTGGGGGGGAGGGCGGGATAAAAAACTGAATTAAACAAACAAACCTGGGAGAACCTCAAGATTTGTGGACAATTTAAATTCAACAAGAACCAGGAAATAAAAAAATTATAAGATTGGCAGAGTTAGGAAGGAAGGAGAGATATGGATTTTTCTCTCTCCCATGACTCCCCACAGGTCTACCCTTTACAGCAGTCATAGTTGGTGCTCCAAACCTGGAAACAAAACACTTTGCAGTCACCCTACAGGGTTAGAGAGGGTGCCTCCTGGGGAGATCCCAGCTACAAGGTTCTTTTAGAATCTAATTCTTTGGGTTTCAGTTGTATGGAGCATGCTGATGTTTATTTCCATTAAAGACCGGAAGAACGTAAGCTACACAGGAGTCAATTTAAGCTAATAGAAGAATGATATCATCATATGTTATTTCAGTTGTAACTGTTGCTGGTTAATTGACAGCTATACTGTTTTAATGCAATTCCATAGACTTATGCTGTGCTGCAAACTGCTCTGAAAGCCCTACATAATTATTACATGGTCAGAACAAAGTTCAAATTTAAAAATTCTATCACACATTTGCTTTAGGAAATGCCATGATATTAGCATTTTTGTTGGTCTTTATTAGTTTAGTTTAGCAACTGTACTTCAGCAGATAACGTAAAGGAATTGTAGTAGCCACACTCACGGTAATATCCTTCTGCATCAGTCCAGTTATCCCTGAGATTAGGGTTTTCTTTGAAGTCTTTTCCAATGCCAGCAGCCCGAAGGCGTGCACTCTGAAAGAAATAATTTAGTCTTATCCTTCATGTTCAACATAGTTAAATAACTGTTTTTGCTTAATGTTTGGCTGTGGGACTAAAGATCTACAACACAAAATAAAAAGTATCAATTCCACTGTATGTCTAAATACTAATTAAGAAAATCTCCAGTGGTTGCCAAAGCATGTTTTACTGATCAGTGCACTTTAATTCCATTCACAAATGGGGCTTTATCTATGACAAGAAAGAAGATACAACAGGTGTATGTGCGTGTGTGTGAGGAGTCCTGTGCCACAAAGGGAAAAAATGTTTTCAGTCTATTTCTGACAACATACAAAATGCAGATCTCAGACAGTCACAATTTGAATACTTAGGTCAACTGAATACTATTCAGTAATGCTGAAATAACAATTCTTAAGATGGTCAAAAATTACATCCTATAATGGTCAACGTTTCAGAAATCTGTTTAATATCTAACAAATCTCTTATGGCTGCGGTCACACGCAACATTAGCCACGCAAGAGATACGGAAGACAGGCGGAGTTTCCGGGCGCGATCTCACCAGCACATCTGGGGAGCGTAGTGCTTCTGTGGCACAACCGAGGCTTCCTTCCGAAACCGCGCAGCAAAAAACTAGTACCTCGGAGGTACTAGTTTCCGGAAACTGCGGGGCAAGGGCGGGCGTCTGATCGCGTTTCCGGTGGCATCCGGCGCCCGCCCATGTCCCCTTGTGAACAAGGTTTTTTTTTCCCAAAGTCCCCGTGGTTGCGCACATGCACCCAACGGAGCATGCGCATTCGTAGTGAACACAAAAAAAGAAAACTAGTTCGCCGCGCTGCACGCTTCTTCGTTGCGCGCAGGCATGTGTTGTGATCGAAGCCTCTCCGTAACCACAGAAGCTCCACGGTACCTTCACAGAACCTCCTCAGGAGGTATGATCGCTTTACTGCGTGTTAGTTTGCCCCAGGGCAAACAGCCACGCTCCAAAACCGGCCGCCCCCCCCCCCCCCCCGCAGTTTCCTGCCCGTGTGACCGGGGCCAATATATGGTTCTTGCTACTTGGTAATATATAGTTCTTGCTACTTTTTTTTGCAAAAATAAACATTTGATGACTATTATTACAATAATGTATTTTTGTGAAACTACCTACATCAAAATATGCAGCAAACATATCGTCAGATTCTGTGAACATGTCAGGTGCTGTGATTTTCTTCTGAGATGAACCTTTAAAAAAAGTTTACATTATTAATACTTAAAAACAGAATAAATTGAGAACCAAAATGGGTAGTGCAACACATTTCCAGAGACAGAACTTTTTAAAAATCATTTTTGCCTTTCGATATCACCAACTCTGGCTGCAATCCAACCCACAACTATGCCTGTTTAAGATCATAAGATATTATGGAACAAGCATCTGCAACAGAGGTTAACAGAAATAGAAATTTCATTTAGTTTATTATTCCATAGTATTGGGGCTTGCTGCTAATACTAAGCACTTGTGTTCTGCCTACCTTTCACACTTTTTTAGGGATCCTGTAACATTAGCATGTATCAGCCGCCCTGAGCCCGCATTGCGGGGAGGGCGGGGTATAAATCGAATAAAATAAATAAATAAATAAATATCAAGCTTTGCAATGCTACACAGATACACTGCTAGATACACTGCATTGTAAAACCCTCAAATACAAACCTTGAGATAAGAACATAAACCCTCACTACCCTAAAGAGTAATGTTTCTGAAATATGACAGCTTGGACAGTCAGCTTGACAGTGATATGCTCTTATTTTCTGGTTACTCAGCAGGCTAAGTCCAAAAGTGGCCTGATATAATTTAACTAGGCTTCTACAAATGACATAGGAGCTGCGATGGCTCAAGTGGTTAAGATGCTGAACTGCAGGCTGTGGAAGGTCAATAGTTCAGCAGTTCGAGACCCGGGTGCCGCAAGACGGAGTGAGCTCCCGTCTCTAGTTCCAGCTCCTGCCAACCTAGCAGTTCGAAAGCAAGAAATTGCAAGTAGATAAATAGGGACCACGTCGGTGGGAAGGTAACAGCGTTCCGTGCGCCTTGGTTGTTAGTCATGCCGGCCACATGACCACAGAAACGTCTTCGGACAGCGCTGGCTCTTTGGCTTTGAAACAGAGATGAGCACCGCAACCCTAGAGTCGGATTTGACTGGCTTTCGAGCAAGGGAACCTTTACCTTTACAAATGACAAATAATTTACGCAATCTTCCACAGTGCTTTCAAATACAAGGGCATGTACTATTTAATCACAGCTGCCGTGTTCTTGTCACACATTTGACCTTTAGTCATATCACTCTTTCAGAATCTCACAGCAATGCTGCACATCCTTACCATTGTTTTGCTCAACAGACATGAGGTTGTGCTTGGCCTTCACCGAGGCCTCAAAAGTGTCCACATTTTCCCGTTCGTACTCTTTAACATCTGCAGCCACCCGTTCCAGAATGTCATCAGGTGAATTTGAGCGACTGCGAGTACTGCTCTGAGGACTGCTTGGTTCTGACGGCACAGACATGTTAC
This sequence comes from Gekko japonicus, assembly GCF_001447785.1. NCBI lineage: Eukaryota > Metazoa > Chordata > Lepidosauria > Squamata > Gekkonidae > Gekko > Gekko japonicus. Next base: position 120,553 of record NW_015176474.1, read on the forward strand.
TGTCATCAGCCAAGTACTTGTATTTCTGGGGAAAGAAAAAAACACACACTTTGTCATGTCTTTGACATAAGACAAAAATGAGATTCTCTAAGCTCTAAAATACTACATATCCAATTGCTGCCTAACAAGTCAATTCTTAGAATGCTGGCAGAGGGTTACTGCTGAATCCACTTGCATTAGTCAATGCCAGACTGTAAGCATGCTGCAGGCTGTAATGGTCCAGCATTTAGTATGTGAAGTCTTTCAATGTATCCATTGTCTGCTCCCCTTCACTTTGTAGTTCCTGTCCACACACAGGAATCCATGGTTGGAAGTTTGTGGTGGTAATAAAATGTCAGAAAGTTGAACGATAGCTTCTGGAATCATATGGCTATGCTTTATGGGAACTTTCTGACCCATGTGCTACTTGCTATTCCAGTTCTTTCCTTAAAACAGTACACAGAGATGGGACGAGCAGCCCGATTAACATGGGCAGGACTGTCTTAGCCATCATCCACTCTCCTGTCCCCATTCCCCCTGCACTTTTTGCCCTGTATGACTGGCACTGAGCTCGACACTGATTACTCTTGTCACAGACCACAATGCTTTAATCAGTCATACCTACCCAAATTTCACTGATTTCACATAATCAGGTTTAAAAATGCAGCCTACAAGAGTAACTATTTTAGAACCCATACAGCCGAGGCAAAAGAAAACAATTATCTATCATCTGATACATCAACAGTGGGGCAGAAGGTCAATCATGAACCGACTTTGCAAGCAATTAAAAGCAGTTCTCTGCACCTCTTCCAGTGCTGCTGTAATCACTCTCTTTAAAGCTACCACAGCAGTTTCTGTCCTCTTTTATGAGAAAGGGTTATGCACCTTTGTGCTGGATGCGGAAGTGACAGCACCAGCACCCTTTTCCCATCTTCCTCTCCCTCCTCCACACACACACCCTTGCTCTAGACTGGAAAGGTACATGCTATTGATCTTTTTTCTCTGCCTCAAAGCTTCTGATAGTTTCTTCCAGAAAAAACATACAGATGACTGTGTAGTATTCCCCTGATAGGCAAGCTACAATTCGGGGTGCTAGTGGTAGCCTGCTTTGGAAAAACAGCAGAGGAAGTTTCCCTACCTGAGCACTATAGACAGGCTCTGACTTGCTCTAATTTTTGCACAAGTTGCCAGTTTGTGACTAGCTCCACCCACTACACGGCCATTGCAGAATTGGCTGCACCCACCAAGCCACCACTATGACTGAGGCTCTTGAAAAAACTAAGTAATTCCCAGAAACATGAAATCTGCCCTGCCCCGTTACACAGTTCTTAAAGAATTTAGTTTGTACATACTTTGAAGATAAACAAAGCTACATTCTCCACAGCCACTTACATGGGTACTACTACTAACAACTATTTAAAAAGCACAAAAATATCAACCCATGCAATATTTTTATTAAGATATTTGTAATTTCAAAAGTATTTGACAGGTTTTGACAGTATAAATGGACAGTATAACATGGATGATGATGTTTTTACTATATTTACTGGTGGGGGGAAGAAATCAGACTTCATGAGTGAAGGAGTAAGCACCATCATATACCTGCACAATTGCTTGCCTCTGTAACCTTCTCTGTTCTATAAGAGCTTCTTCATCTTCTTCTTCAACATCAAAGTCTTCAAGGCTATTAAAAATGTAATGTTTGACATGTTCTACTTTAGTCAAGGAATTTATATACAATACTCACTTTTTTTTGCCCCAACATGCCATTGCAGCATCCCACACACTTATTTGTGAAGAAATTAAATTAGTAATCCTTTGTGAATTTTTTCATCAAGTCTCTACATGACAAATTTTAATCTTTCCTAAAATCTGTAAATTGTTTTGTTTTATACTGAAGGGAAATATTAGTCTGAGTTTGCTTAGCTGAACAGGCAAAGTGTAGACACTGAGCCAACTTTTGAGGAATCTGTATGCTAAAGGAAAGCATTGCTCTCCTTTAAAAGCAGCTTAGTATTTAGTTGCAGAGAACAGTCTGAAAAGTGTCAAATGCATCCGCCAAAGGCACAAAGCAAATGAAAAGAACATGAAACTTATGTTTCTGAACCTAATGATTTTAAATATTCATCTCAAGACAGATTCATCTGGGTTAATACAAAGGTTCACCAACAGTTGGCTGAAACCATTAGCTAGCAAGAATGACTTGTCGTATTTCATTAAAATGTCTGGAATTGTTTTCCTAACACAGCATAAGAGATACATATCTTAGTGAGGTGAAACTGTGATTAAAGTCTACCAATTAACACCCATAATCCTAAACAAATTTATTTGGAAATACAGTAAGTGTTATCCAGTGGTTCGTTATTCAGACTACTCTGTTAGCCAGTATCTTACAGTAAGAATCTGGTGGCAGAAGGACCCCTCCTCTGACACTTACCAGTTGCTGTGTGGAGAAGACTGACCCATTGTTTGAGTGGCTCACCATGGCCGCTTTGCTCCATCGCCCAGTTCTGAAACTCCCACAGAAGGCAAGTGACAAGCTGGGCCTTTTGTAGGCACCCTGTTTGCAGTGAGGGTGGCTGCAAACTCAGCACTGGTGGACAACGATGAGACCGGCTAAGCAGTAGCCAAGCCAGCCCAAGATGAACAGGAAAACAGAACACCATCATCACCCCTGCCCAGCATTAGCACTTGAAAGGAGAGAAAGTCCACTGCTCACTGCAGCCAATGTGATCCCTTGCTTGGTGCTGAAGCTTGCACTGAGGGCAGCCGCAAATTTGGTGCCCTTTAGGTTTAGCATAGGAAAAGGAGTACGACAAGGATGTATATTGTCACCTTACTTATTTAATATATATGCAGAGTACATCATGCGAAATGCTGGCCTGGATGAATCACAAGCGGGAATTAAGATTGCTGGGGAAAAGATCAACAATCTCAGATATGCAGATGATACCACTCTAATGGCAGAAAGTGAAGAGGACCCTAAGAGCCTCTTACTCAGGGTAAAAGAGGAGAGCGCAAAAGAAGAGGGCTTGAAACTCAACATCAAAAAAACTAAGATCATGGCATCCGGCCCCATCACTCCTTGGCAAACAGAAGGGGAAGTCGTGGAAGTAGTGACAGACTTCACGTTCCTGGGATCCCAGATCACCGCAGACTATGACAGCAGCCATGAAATTAAAAGACGCCTGCTCCTTGGGAGGAAAGCGATGGCGAACCTAAACAGCATGATAAAAAGTAGAGACATCACCCCACCAACAAAAGTCTGCATAATCAAAGCAATGGTATTCCCAGTAGTCATGTATGGCTGCGAGAGTTGGACTATAAGGAAGGCCGAGCGCCGAAGAATAGATTCTTTTGAACTATGGAGCTGGAGAAGACTCTTGAGAGTCCCTTGGACTGCAAGAAGATCAGATCAGTCAATCCTAAAAGCAATCAACCCTGACTGTTTCCTGGAAGGCCAGATAATGAAACTGAAGCTCAAATACTTTGGCCACCAAATGAGAAGGGAGCACTCACTGTAGAAGACCCTGATGCTGGGAAAGATTGAAGGTCAAAGAAGATGGGGACGGCAAAGGATGAGATGGTTAGACAGCGTCATAGATGCAACGAACATGAAATTGAGCCAACTTCAGAGGATGGCGGAAGACAGGAAGGCCTGGTGTGATCTGGTCCATGGGGTCGCGAAGAGTTGGACTCGACTGTGCGACTGAACAACAACAACAAGGACAACAAAGACAACAGGACTGGCAGCAGCCTAGCCAGCCCTAGCACAGCACTCTAGGCAATATCTCTGTCAACGTCTTCAGCCTAAAGGAGGAACTAAGCAAAGCCCAGCAAGCTGTGCCGCCTCACACAATACACTATCAACAAGCAAAGGACAGAAAATGTGTTATGTTGACAGTAACCTAGAAACTGGACATAATTAGGTGCCTAGAGATATATACAGGAGAAAGATGTAGCTGACTGATGCATAAGTCTGGTTGTCAGCTATCTATAAGATTAAGCTTTATGGCCCAGCGCTATATTAAGCTCTATCACCCAGCACACCTGATTAACCAGTAACCCCTGTTCCCCAAGATAACCAAGCTTTTACTGTATTTCAGAGATTTCAGTTACATTGACTTCTAAATCAGTGTTAGGAACATGACCAAAAATTCCTAGTTTAAAGAAATAAGCCAGCAGGGGCCAGGATCCAAAACAAAAGTTCCATGAACACACAAACACTTGAAAGTTCCAAGAACCCACAAATCACAGCCCCTTGAAGAGACCCTGTCAAGGAAACTGAGTTTGTTAGAAGGGTAAGAGAACTGTTTTCTCCTCCTTCTAGGATTCCTGCTAAAAGCTGGATCTTCAAGGGAAGAAGAAAAAGAAGAGAAGCTTTTTATACCCCACTTTTCTCTACCTTAAGGAGTCTCAAAGCAGTTTACAATCACATTCGCTTCCCCACAACAGGCACCTTGTGGGGTAGGTGGGGCTGAGAGAGTTCTGAGAGAACTGTGACGAGCCCAAGGCTCCCCTCAACAGGCTTCATGTGGAGAAGGAGTGGGGAATCAAACCTGGTTCTTCAGATTAAACTCTGCTGCACTTAACCACTACACCACACTGGCTCTCAGTGTCCTCTATGGTTGCTACTGCAAATGAAACTGACATCTTAACTCTGGGAACTTCTTGTTTGCTAACATCTGGTTAGTTTGTTTTTTAATCACCTGCATAGATTACGGTTAGTTTGTTTTTTAATCACCTGCATAGATTACTGTTAATTTGTGGAGGGACAGCCACCAATTTGGGATTTTTTTCTTAAAATCTGGATTTTTCCCTATAAACATTTGGGTTTCCACGGATTCCTAGAACTTGATACTTTGGATAGATTTTGCTATCTGTTTAGGGGCCAACACTTCAAAATTAGACACAAATATTAACACTTGCCTCCCATATGAAAATACTGCTGGGTTTGAGAAATAATACTTCAATTAATTACATTTATCTGCTTATAGGACTGTACTTTTTTGAGACATCACCAAGTTAAATATTTAAATTCAAATCATACTTTTCATCTGATGAGGATTCTTGCTCAACTTTCATTCCTTCAGAAAGACTTCCTTTAAATTTATCTTCTATTTTGCTCCTGCTCCTCCGTCTATGGCCACCCCGTGACCTGGATCTTCTCCTAAGACGAGATCTACTACGTCGACCTCTATCTCTGCAAAGTGTGAAACAATATTTGAAAAGAATATTTGAAAATATTATCTTTTATATGAACTGACATACTGTATGATGGTATTATATTAAAATATTTATCTGTTCCATCTTGGGATAAAAAATGTTCAGCATAGGGCTTACCTGTCGCTAGCATAACAGCTATTATATAAAACACTAAAGAGCAACAAGACAGAACCCCTATAATGGATGCTAATATGCAACAGCCAACAGAAGCCTAAGATAAGGAACTGGCCTAATGCAGTGGTCTTCAACACATGGGTTAGGACCCTCAAGTGGGTCCACCTGTAGGACTGCAAGTCTCTATAGGGCTGTCTTTTCTGTTTTATGGCAGGGTAGACTCCTAACATGGAGCTGCAGTGGCTCAAGTGGTTAAGACGCTGAACTGCAGGCTGTGGAAGGTCAGTAGTTCAGCAGTTCAAGACCCGGGTGCCACATGATGGAGTGCGCTCCCGTCTCTAGTTCCAGCTCCTGCCAACCTAGCAGTTCGAAAGCAAGAAATTGCAAGTAGATAAATAGGTACCACTTCAGTGGGAAGGTAACAGCGTTCCGTGCGCCTTGGTGTTTAGTCAGGCCGGCCACATGACCACGGAAACGTCTTCGGACAGCGCTGGCTCTTCGGCTTGGAAACGGAGATGAGCACCGCAACCCTAGAGTTGGATTCGACTGGCTTTTGAGCAAGGGAACCTTTACCTTTACCTTTTTAGACTCCTAACACAATCACAGATAAAGCAAGGGAACCCAGCTCCCTCTCTGCCCTTTCACACACAGAGAAGAACAACAGAACAGTGAGAAAAGGTCACTCAACAGCAAAGAGAATTCACTTTTAGCACAAGCAAGTTCAGAGACCATCCTCACTTCCCCACAAAAGCTCCCCCTTTGTATGGCCATTCCTTGCCCCCACCGGTCAGTTGTCCAATACTCCATGTGTCCTTCCAGGACAGAATCTCCCATAACTCTGGCTCCTGCTCTTCCTGTCACATGAATGTGTGTGTAAAGTGCTGTCAAGTTGCAGCTGATTTATAGCAACCCCAAAGGGGTTTCAAAGCAATTGAGAAGCAGAGGTGGCTTGCCAATGCCTTCCTCTGCAGGGTCTTCTTTGGTGGTCCCCTACCCAAGCACCAACCTTGCTTAGCTTCCAAGACCTGACGAGACTGGGCTATACTACACCATTCCACATCCCCTCCTGTCATGTTTGCATCTCAGTAAGTCTCATGCTATTGTCTGGGTGCTAAAGATGGGCCTTGAAAATTTGAAGGCTGTGTAATTTTGAGGAAAAGGAAAAACTGCTTAAAAATATTATTAGATGATATACAATGTTTATTTGTACCTACACAATCTTGTACAATGAGGATAGTACACATACCTCCTCCGAGGAGATCTACTACGCCTTCTTGGAGACCGGCTACGGCGAAGAGGTGAACGAGATCTTCGCCGAATGGGAGATCTGGATCTTCTTCTGGATGGGGACCACCTAGGTGGGCTGGCATCTTTTGATCTCTCACGTCTAGAGAGGATATCATCTCTAGTTCGCGTTCTTGAGATTGGGAGAAGAAATATGGTAAAAATAAACAATATACAGAAAGTTCCCTTGAAACCTTACCCAGAAACTAAAAAAAGAAATGTATCACATGGATTTACCCAATTAAAACATATTACAGAACTGCTAGTCTTTGCTTCCTAGTTACAGAAATATGTGCCTTGTTTATTAATACCTTAGCAGGTACAGAAATATAACTGCAAGACTTCACTTTTAATGGAGCCTAAGATGTCTATTTTAATTGACTTCTCTAATAGTTCTTTTTAAAGAGAATTTCGTTCTTGAGAATACTAATTACATTTTTTCTTAATAGACATCTGAGCTTCTCAACCACAACTCGGGTGGAATTAGGGGAGCAGCGGTCCCGGAGGCACCTGCTTGAATGTGGTGTGCCTCAGGGGGCAGTTCTCTCCCCGATGCTATTTAATATCTACATGCGCCCCCTCACCCAGATTGTCCGGAGGCATGGGCTTGGGTGTCATCAATATGCTGATGACACCCAGCTCGGACTCCAATTCAGAAGATCTGCACCGGGCGTTGCAGGCCGTATCTGGATGGCTCAGGCTGAGTCGGTTGAAGCTGAACCTGGCGAAGACGGAGATCCTGTGCCTGGGGCGGAACGGGATGGGATTGGGGCTCCCGCTCCCGGCCTTCGACGGGGCGCCTTTGGTGCCAGCTTTGGAGGTTAGGAGCTTGGGAGTGCTCCTGGACTCCACCTTAACGATGGAGGCCCAGGTGGCAGCCACTGCCAAAGCAGCTTTCTACCATCTTCGGCTGGTCCGGCAGTTGGTCCCCTTTCTCAGCCGCGAAGACCTAGCCACAGTGATCAATGCGACGGTCACCTCGAGGCTAGACTACTGCAACGCTCTCTACATGGGGCTGCCTTTGTCGCTAATTCGGAGGCTGCAGCTAGTGCAGAATGCGGCGGCCAGGCTGGTTGCTGGTGTCTCAAAATGGGACCACATCCAGCCTGTGCTCAAAGCGCTGCACTGGCTGCCTATAGCATACCGGATCCGCTTCGAAGTGCTGGTGCTTACCTTTAAAGCCCTACATGGCCAGGGTCCGGCATACCTGAGGGACCGCCTTTCCCCACACAGGTCCCAAAGAGCACTTCGGCTTGCTGCCACAAGGGGCAGGTCCTTTTCGGTGGCGGCTCCTATCTGGTGGAATGAGCTCCCGGAGGAGATCAGGGCCCTGCGGGACCTGTTACAGTTCCGCAGGGCCTGCAAGACGGAGCTCTTCCGCCAGGCTTTCGAATAGGAGCCGCCGCCGCCACCCTTACCATCATAAGGGCCTGTATTGCAGCACCGCCGGGGAGTGGCCAATGAACATCAGGGCGGCCACAGCAGCCTCCCTCTGGATTTAAGGGCATGTGCAATAAAGAGAGGGGATGCTAGTCACGCGGGATCCTTGAGCGTAGCCCATTGTACCTAATTGTTTTAATTGTTTTATTGTGTTTTTATCGCACTGTGTGCCATACTGTTGTAAGCCGCCCTGAGACCGCACGCGGGGTATAAATAAAATTAAATAAATAAATAAACTTGGAAGCCTAAAAATTCTAAAATAATATATCATCATATTTTAAAATTGGAAGAAAGCAATCTGTATAAGGTATGTAGCTTACATATTTTTAACTGCAAAAATTGTTTCTTTTAAAAAAGAAATTCAAGTTTTTTTCAGCATAGATGTAAAAACAGAACCATACAATGCCTCCCAAAGCAGTTATACCCTTCTAAGCTGACTGCAGTGGACTCAGTAGATGCAACCCTTCTTTGAATTTTATCCTCTTTGCAGGACAACCCCTATAGCACTCCTTTCAACAGCAAGTGACCACTTCCCCCAGCAAACTGCTTCTAAGAATTTCTTGTTGCTGAAGATAGGTTTGTGTACGTGTGGGGTGCTGATAAGAGAATAGAAACCATTTCTTCACTTCTAGGTCTTATTTTTCCTTGTCTAGGAGAAGCCCTGAGGTTTTGTTTTTGTTCTGTTACACTGCTGTATCTAAGAGAAAGACAATATGCATGTTTGTTTGGGCATGCATGCTTCTGAATGTAAGAGGAATGCACACTTCACTGCGATGGAACAAAAAGTATGGCACACAGGCATACAATTTAGCATCTCAGTAAAAAGCTTGAAAAATTAGTGTAATATAAAAGATTTTCCCAGTAATTAAAACACAACATCAGAATTAAGTATAATGCCCTGAACAAATAAAATTCACTTTTCATGCACGACATTCTATGCAAAATGTTTTGACAGCAATGCAAATCTTTCACAACGATCTCATTATTTTTACTACCATCAGCAGTCCCCCAAAGTTATCAGCGAACCTTGCCATACTTGCTGATGTTGGTAATCTGTAGCACATAGAAGGCCTTGAAAGAACTTAATCTCAAAGACAGCAACGACAGCAGCTTGTTTTTGATATGCTGTAGTAATAAACTTAATCTCTGAATTAAACACAGTGCTCCAATCTATAACTGTTGATTAAAGATGGCTTCAAAATTCATACACATTTTACATCTCTACTGCTGCTAAGCAAATAAAATGTATAAAATATAAAGTGCCTTACAAGAAATTCTTGTTTCATTTGTATTCCTCCTAGCTAATACAGTTACTCATACTATGCAAACTCAAAAGCATACAACACAAGATAACAAAAGTGAAGTTATGGAGGAAAGTCCACTTTCTCAAGCCCAGTTACTAGTCTTCCTTCTCAGGAGTTCACTACCATGTAGTTTAGGATAGCTGCAATCCAAAGACATCTACAAGTATTCTGCAGTAACCATTGTATAGAACAGCAATAGAGAACTGCCTGTGCTCTAAGTAAAATGAGGAGGTGGGGGGGGGGGGAATCAGAAAACAGAACCAAGTTCTGATTTATAAGAATGGCACTCTGAGGATCAAACAGTGTATAAACCCATAAGAACTGTCATCGTGGGTCAGAGAACACAATACATTTTGCTCAGCATCTGAACTGTTATATCAGGCTTATATGACAACAAAGTTAAGAAAGAGCTGCTATTTGCCATTTTTTAAATCTGTCTTTCCCGCAGCATTTCATATTGGCAGTCAGTAGGTAAATGGTCTCTTAACATAATGTTTGCACTTCAGGCTATTGTGATTGGTAACCTGATAGAACTGTCTATAATAATAATAATATTGATTGATTAGCAAAAAAGCCATAGCAACTGTACAGGATAAAATAAAATAAATTTAAAAAAACTACAACACACACTTAAAAGGTCGACAGTTATCAGCAGTAAACTAATTAAACTCAGGGAGATTTGTTTTCTTAATCACCGCAGCTAGAAAGGAAGCCACTATAGCCGTGGTTTGATTGTCAGGGAAGTTATCAGACAATAGCACTGAAAGAACTGTCTATATGTAAGTTCATCTTTAAAAAGCCGTGTACGCCTCTTGACATCCAAGTGTTCAGAAACAAATATCATTAGCCTAACAGGGGCTGCGGTCACACGTAACAGAAGCCACACAAGTGAGACGGAAAACAGGCGGAGGTTCTGGGCGCGATCTCACCAGCACATCTGGGAAGCGTAGCACTCCCGTGGCTCAACCGAGGCTTCCAGCCGAAACTGCGTGGCAAAAAACGAGTACCTTGGAGGTACTAGTTTCCGGAAACTGCGGGGCAAGGGCGGGCGTCTGATCGCGTTTCCAGTGGCATCCGGCGCCCGCCCATGTCCCCTTGCAAATAAGGTGGGTTTTTTTGTCCAAGTCTCTGTGGATGCGCATGCGCACCCAACGGAGCATGCGCATTTGTCATGTACACAAAAATAAAAAACAGTTTGCCGCGGCGCGCGCTTCTTCGTTGCGCGCCGGCTTGTCCTGTGATCGGCACCTCTCCCTTGCCATGGAACCTCCACAGGACCTCCACAGGAGGTCTGATCGCATAACTGCGCAGTAGTTTGCCCCAGGGCAAACAGCCACGCTTCTCCCCCGGAGTTTCCTGCCCGTGTGACCGGGGCCTAAGATGAAGATAAGGGTTAAACAAAAGCTTCACAAAAAACCTGTCAACAAAAGCCAAGGGGGGGGGAACCCTAACTCTAAGACTAAAAAAAAGACTTGATGTGCACAAAGGCCTCCCACATGCTGGATTATTACACCAGTTCAAGGCAATTACAATTCGGAAAATTGGCAATGCAAAAGCAGCAATCTTTTACTCCTCTGATTCTTTGTCACTTTCAGATACCCATATTTTAAATGTTTCTTAAGGGTTTTTAAAATGCAGGTTATCTTTGGGGGCAGTGGGATCATTTTGGGGTTCATCTTGTTTTTAAATTGGAGTGCTTCCAAATATGATTTTCAAGGTGCCTTGCACCATGATGCAAGGTACAATATAAATATTTAAATAATAAAATAAGTAAAAAAAATTAATAAAAATTACCTTGGTGAGGAAAACCGCCTCCTTTCTGATTCTCTTCTTTTTCTCTCTGCTGACCTGCTCTTTGCTCTCCTACCAGGAGACCTGTTTCGAGATGGTGATTTACTCTGCTTAGATCGGCGATCATTAACAAGAGGTGATCTACTGCGTCTTAGTTTATCACGCAGTTTTGGAGATAAACTTCTTCCTTTAGGGCTGCGGCCTGGTCTTCTACTAGGAGACCTGTTTTCTTTCCCTGATGAAGCATCTTTAGAAGGAGACTTAGTAGGTTTCTTTTCTTTATCAGTCTCTGGTCTCCTGGATTTTCGCTCTTTGGACCTTGATCGTCTGTCTTTGGATTTGCTTCTTTGTTCTAATGGAGATTTGGATTTTTTGCCACGATCTCTACTTTTACTTTCACTAACAATTGGAGATTTTTTACGATCTCTTGATTTAGTCTTCTCCTCTACTTTAGTCTTCTCCTCAGGAGGAGATCTGGACTTCCTATTTTTCTCTTGAGAGTGCCTTTTAAGGGTTGGAGATTTTGACTTTCCTACTTGATCTTGTAACTTGGTTTTTTTAGATGGGCTTTTGGATTTTCTTCTTTCTTTTGATTTACTTCTAGTTGTTTTCTCTTTTACTCCATCAACTCCTGACTTGCTTTTCTTTTTATCAGATCTGTGTCGAGTCCGTTCTTTTGATTTACTTCTACTCCGTTTCTTTGAAATAGCTTTATTATCTGCAACCTCCTGTTTTCCCTTAATATTTGATGATTTAGTTGTAGATCTAGTTCCATTTCTAACCTTGTCATTGATCTCTCCCTCTTCTTCAGAACCTGACTCATAACCCTGCAATATTAATCCCATCCCAGACTGAACTTTTCCTTCCATTAATTCATTTTCAAGTTCAGCCTTTAGCAGTGCTCTTTGTTTTTCCAAGTCTTCTAGAGGGGCTAAGAAATCAATTTTAGTTCTTTTTGCTGGCCCATCTTCTCTATCAGAGGCATCAATAACCTCCTTTCGTTTATGTTTCTTATGCTTGTGTCTATGTTTATGCTTTTTGTCCTTATCATCTTCTGAAGAATGTTTGTGTTTCTTATGCTTTCCTCTATGTTTATGTTTCTTTTTTTTATGTCTGCTGTGCTTATTTTGAGGTTGGTCAACTTCTGAAATATCCCCATTTTCTTCATTTGCACTTCTCTCTGAAATATCAGCATCTTCAATTCTGTAAACATGTTAAAAGGATATGTTAGTATAAGATACAATATTTTAAAGTAATAGCACAGTAATTGTCTCAGACTCTCCATTTATGACTTGTTTTTAAAATGTGATGTGGTTTTAATTGTAAGCTACCTTGAGCAGGACTCTGAAGAGATGTATGAAGACTAAATATAACCGTTGACTGTTATAGACAACCTGAAATTACTAAAATTCAGAGTTGCTCATACACTAGCTTAAATACTTAAAGATATGTATAGTTCTAGGCATGAAACATTAACGTTCTATAGAAGCAGCACTTATCTCAGGATGACTTAATGCAAAGAATACATGAGTAATAAAGTTCATTATAAAATTTACTACAAAGTATATTATATTACATCACAGCACTGCAGAAAGGGCCTCTAAAATTCCTCAGAAAATTATTATGAGCACTGTAAATATGAATATAAATAAATTCTACGTGTGAAAGCCAGCTTCCATCCATGTATTGCTTAGTTAATCAGGAATCACTAGCATAAATCTGGTACGTATTTGAATTAGAGCCGGCAACAGCCTGGAGAAAAAAATGCCCTGCTCCTTTAACAGAGGCTTAACAGGATGTGATTTTCCAGGTTTATTTCTCTCTGTTTCATGAATAGCTTCAAGCTACCCATTTTCACACAGTAAGTGTCTGTTAGAGGGACAGGAGATTTTTCTCCAAGCCAACTGGCAAGCATAATTTCAATGTATATTCAACAGTGGTTGCATTCTATCTACTCATCACTATGTTATGCAGAATTTCCCCTCCATCTGTATTCTCATTTAACTAGCCACAGATATCTTCTAAAGGCACAAACAGATGGCTGTAAACTGCCTGGATATGAAATATAAAGACTTTTCCTATAGCCCCTAACTCCAGTCCAACAGTTCATAAAGGTAAAGCATGAAGGTGCAACTGACTCATGGCCGCCCCATAAACCTCCACCTCATGGAGTTTTCAAGGCAAGAGATGAGCAGAAGTGGTTTGCCATTGCTTTTCTCTGCATAGCATAGTTGAATTGTGTTTGTAATAACTGCTGTTTCTTTATTGTTTTAATTTCATTTTTTAAAATTTGAAACTAGAGACTCATCCTTATGCTACAAGATAAAATCAAGATTGTTCAATGAATCATTCATATTTATAAAAAGCTTACCTAACATTATTACTATTTATAACAATGAATTACAAGTTAATGTAATTGTTCTGGAATGACAACTAATTAATTTGTTTTTGTAATTAACACTAGTATCAAACACATGGAGATGAAGAAAGTAGATGTAAATGTTTATAACTGGATACCAGGTCTTAAAAATAATTCTAATACTTGTCTGTTATGAATTACGTGCTGTATCATTCATTACCTTTGAATGAATTGTACATTATGAAAATGAGCACATAGACCTAGTTTATATATGTATTTCTATGGAGGGGAATAGCATCACTATTAAAGTGCTGAAAGCAGGCTGAGTAGACCTGGATGCAAATCCACACAGAAATTAAGTTCACTAGTTATCTTCAAGCCAGTTGCCCGCTGTCAGTATAATTTGCCTCACAGCACTGCTGTGATGAAGAACTGTATGTACATAAACTATCCTGAATTGTTAAGATTATTAATAAAAGACTACTAATAGTCAATCTCATTTATCATTGTTGAATGAAAAGGTGATCTATAAAGTATTCAAGACCAGCCTGTTTACAATATTACAAATCAAAATGAAATCCTGAATTGTGCTAGTCTTCAGAGGTAGCCCTATAAATGTTTCTGACCAAAAAACCCAGGAAGATAAATCATTATTATATGCTAGCCCAATGACAAGATAAACATGGCAGCTGCAGGTGTTATATATCTCCAGCTAATATTTTGTTCTTCAGCAGAAAATATGTTGGGCAAAAAAAGTACTGGGAAATTGTATTCCCTTTTATTTTAAGTTTGGATAGAGACATGTGTATTCACTTCCTTGGAAAGAAGACCACACATTAAATTACTCCAGTGATTTCTAGCTGACAGATGGAAAAAAAGGTGTTGTAGTGCTGTAGTGTATGTACAACTCAGCTTGTTGGCTGCAGGTGGAGGTGCAGGTGTAGTGTATGTACAACTTGTTGGCTGCAGGTGTAGTGTATGTACAACTCAGCTTGTTGGCTGCAGGTGGAGGTGAAAGCAGAAAGTAGATAAATGAGGTTTCCCATCCTCTCTTATCTCCATTTAGATAGATCTATACATGGGCAGTTTACTTCTCTGCATGTCTACTATTTGAGAAAACAATGAAAACAACAGAACAGGTTCTGACAAGAATCACAAGTTTACACCACTTTGTACAACAGATGACAAACTCTCTCAAAAGCTGGGTCTTCTCTTGTGATTAGCACCAACTGCTATAAAAAGATCTGCAGTATGAATCTGACTTCGGATGTACAAAAGTTGCAATATAAGCTATCACAAAGTATACAAATAGTTTAAAAGTATTTCAAAGCATCTCAAATTCTGGACAAATGGGGGGAAAGTTACCTTCTATTTGCTAACTAGTAATTCAACTTACACTGCTTAAAGAAATGTTATCCAATGCACTGTTCTAACACATATCAGAGGTTGTACTTGTAAAATGTTTGTCCCCTAAAGCAATATTTAGCCACTGGGTAACTCTAATTTGAAAACAGCTCTGATTTTGTTAAACACAAACTGCAGCCCTCATTCAGAGTTGCTCGCATAAGGCAGACTGTCCTCTTTTTTTCTGTAGGATAGGCAAATTCTATTCAAGTTTACTCAGCACAGTTCCACTGAGTTAAACGGGTCTCATTCCCAATTATACCAGCACAGGACTGTAGGTTTAAAATCACTGTTGAAAGTGGCCCAAAATGTCAGCCTACCATCAAAAAGCATATCAGGCTTTTCCTGAAAGTCTGTCCAATAAATGGATTTCCATAAACTTCTAAATTAAATAAGAGTCAAGTATAATTCAGCACTGAAACTTACAAGTTAGCTATCCCCCTCAGAGAGAACATTTCCCATCACTGTTCTACAGTCAGTTTGAGGACACAATGGTTGAATTTGTGCACCACAGACACAAGCTAAAATTAAACTGCAATCAAACACAGTGTGCTCCTAAACCTGCATGTTCTCCTCTCAGCATAAAGACCTTGGCTGAAACCTTCCCAGCTTGATTAACCTCCAGGTTGCCATGATACAAGCACCTTGGCAAACCAGAATCAGTTTTCCCTCACAAGCAAGGATTCTAAACCTTGGTTAAATCCCAGTTTAGAATCCTAGTCTGAGGCCCCGGTCACACGAGAGGTTTTGGGCTGGGAGAGGGACGGATTGGTGACGCAGCAAACGGGCACGATCCCACCACAACATCTGGGAAGCGTTGCGTCCCCGATCCGGCCCTTCCGCCCAAAACACGCAGCAAAAATACACCACCTACCAAGGTGGTTCTTCTGGCAAGGCCGCATCAAGGCCGGCTGTGGGATCGCCGGCGCGTCCTTTCACCAGCACATCCCTGGCTCCTGGCCGAACTGCGCATGCTCAGACATGTGCAGTTCGGCAGCCTCCTGTCGCTGTCTCCCGGGCATCTAATCGTGCTGGGGAGCAATTGCGCCACGGCTCATGGGATCTGTATGATCCCGCCACCGCGTGCCTATTTTGGTGCGGCTTTTAAAAGCCGCACTTTTGCCCGACTTTTTTCCCCCGTGTGGCAGGGACCTGAGGGGAGTAAACAACCTCTGATTTGCTAAGGTGTTTATATCTGGATATTAAGCCAAAAAGATACTTGGTCAAACAGGGAAATTTCCAATCCGATTTCATGCACAAGAAGAAGGGAATACGCAATCACAGCAAGCAAGCTGCACTGGTGCTCGACAAGCTCTGTTTAATTAGTTTGTTACAATGTCCTCACAAACCTCTTTCAAGCAGAATGTGTTATAGAAGACTGGGTACAAGAGATGCATAGCCTGCCCTGTATGAACTTTGCTGGGGAGGAGGGAGAGCATACAGAGATACAGGTCCTGTACAGTTTCCCATTCCTTGGAGGGCTGGTTTATACAACTGTGTCTATGATCCACAATGGAAAGCCAAGATTTTATCCCAACAGCATTATAACATTTTCAAACATAACTACACACACAATTCACTTGTGTGTACTTACTTAAAAAGAACAATTGCATGACTGAGTCAAACCTTCTTTTATAACTTTATAAACCTTCTTTTATAACTTCATAGTTTCATCTGTCAGTTAATGGGTGTGTAGTGCAAGATTCATTTGTATGTTGCCAGCACTTTCAGACACATATGAAGCTGCTTTTCTACCAAGTCATATCAGTCATCTGTACTGTCTACTTTGATTGGCAGAAAGGGCCTTCCCCCTCCCAACACCTGCCACCCCAAGATCCTTTACTGAAGATCTAAACTGAGTTCTTCTGCACGCACAGCACAGACCCTCATGAGTTCTGGCTCTTTAATTTTTGTTTTAGATTTCCAGCTTTAACACACAGCTCATATTCCAAAAACGTTGTGGGAAACACAGAATGTTTAACAGAACACTATACTGTACTGGAACCACTATTCAGTACTGCTTTATCAGCAAAGTACATTACATTTTTACACGGGAACATTGTGAAGCAGAAAAACACATAAACGTGGATCCATTTTAAAAAAGGATCTCTGGCAGCATTATGGTATTTTAAAACAACTGAGAGACTGTGTGATGACGTCATTAAAACCTGCATGTCTGTTTGCCCCAGATGAACCCTGTTCAGTATATACGCTGTGCTGAAGTAGCTTGGCTACAGCAAGTTAACCCAGTGGAAGAAGAAAAAAAAAGCGCCACTGAAGTGCAAAATAAACTCGTTATTGAGCCATTCGCCACCACTCAAAAATAGAAGTCGGGTTGATGTCTACCCGAGGAATTATCCCCACCAGCCCGGCGAGCTGAGAAAACTTGGGCTGACTACCAGATGCGGCGGCCTCGGATAAGTTTCTCCGACTTCGACCGAGTTTACTGCCAAGTAAACAGGACAGGAATACAGACCTGAGGCAGATTTTTTACTCTTGCATGTACACCTGGCATGGGGGAGGAGGGTGGAAATAAATAACCAATAATAATCGGCTGAAATTAAAAATGAACCTTTCTGTAACCCTCAACTGGGCCCGAGGCGGAGCGACTCCACGATGAGCGAGGGGCACAGAAGCTCAGCAGGGGAAACCTGCAGGCGAAATCGGCTTGGGGAGGGGGGGAGGGGCTCCCGCGTGGCGGTGAGGAGGGGGGGCCGCGCATCCCCCGGCACGAGGAAGAAGCTCGCCGCACTCGAGCCCCGCGCGCCAGGCCCGAAGAGGGCCTCCTCGCGACCGTTATAACGGCCCAGTGGCCGCTCGCGCTGGGAGGCCGCTCCAGTCCTCGGTCTCCCCATCCCAGTGTCCTCCGCTTTTCCCTCGCCGAAGAACGGCGGACAACACTGAAAGGCCTTTTATTTAAGAATTCTTCTTACCCGCGACCCCTCAGCCCTGACTCCACCATCGTCGCCGCGGCCATTTTGAACTCCCGAACGCCTTCTCTGCTGCTGCCGAGCGCTGGTGAACAGACTGGGGCGTGGCGCATGCGCGGTGGAAGGGCCAGCTCAGGCGACAGGTGACAGAGGAACTCGCCGAGCGTGGAACAGCCTCTCCTCAGCGACCGGAAGTGAGGTGGACATCACGCGCCTGGATGGGGAAGAGAAGGGTAACTTCCGGTGTCTGGGTGTGGTTGGGAGAATTGCACCATACGAAGATTGTGATATTTCTGACTCCCAGTTGACAAGTGACTGTGCGCGGTGTATTCAACGACGAACGTTGTGTTGGAGAGGTCTTCCTGTTCTACGTATTTTTTTTGCCCAGTGTATGATCATTTTCAAATGTATGGGGGAAGTGTAGATCATGCTTGTTTTTTTTACATCTCTATGGTTTAAGTAATCCAGGAGGAGCGGGAAATGGAAGTTGTTTTAGGGAGTGTCTGTAAAAGGCATCTGTCAGGCACAGGCGTAGAATGTTTCTGATAGTTTCTCAGCCGTTCTACGTTTAGTCGAGAGGACAAAATGTTGGATCACTCAACTCGGAACGATGGCAATCTATGGATTCATTGTATTCAGTGCCACATACTCCCAAATAACTATGCAGTGTGACTGCAGCTATTGCGGCTTAATCCTTTCCGTGATCACTAGAAGTAAAGTGTCCTCTTACAAACTTTCTTGGACTGGAGACCACTACTTCAGATGCAATGAGCGAATCGTTATCACACAGACGTTTTAACCGGGAGGAATGGGGGGGGGGGGGACACATACGGTACTTGGTAGTTGTCTGCTGCAAACTGCTTTTTGTCGTTCTTTGTTACAACAGACTAACTTAGGTACCCCTCTAAAAATAACCCACTGAGTTCACAGTTATTCACTGCAAGTAGATTCGGGACCAGCTCAAGAAAGTGCAGTGCACTGACAAAGATGTAGTGATGGCCACTAGTTTAAATAGAACTGCCGTGCTCAGAGGTAGCATACCTATGAATGCTGCTGAGATGCTGGAAAAGTTGCCAATGCCCTCCATGGGGCTTTCTGGAAACATTTGGCTGTCCTTGATGCAGAGAATCCAAGATGGTGAACGATTTTCAGAGTGTAGACTTGCCCAACACAATAATCAACTAACTGACAATAGCAAGAATATTATCAACAAGTGCCTAGTGGGCAAGGTATCATTAAAATATGTTCTAAATAAGTGGTACTTATGGGGTTTACAAAAATGGGACTGGAGGATGGTGCACACACCTCTTAACAGAAGACCATAGTTCAGGAAGAATGGCTTGGGGAGAAAAACCCTGGTAGCAGCTACCACATTAAAAAGGTTGTCATTGGTTCACAGGATTATATAAGGAGTGGAATGCAGGTCCCAGGCCATGTAGGGCTTTAAGGGTCAGCACCTTAAATTGAACCCAGAAAGGAATACACCACCAATTTGGATATTCTGATGTAATATGCTGCCAGTGCTGTATCCTAATTGAATTAGCTGTAGTTTCTAAATTGCCTTTACAGCAGATTGCAATGACTGAATCTCAGTGGCATGGGTCAGTGAGACTTGATTGGCTGAATCCAAATAAGGGGTTGACTTATGGGCTAGATGTCAGTGATAAAAGGCACTTTTGGTAGCATCATCAGTGCACTTTTCCATTAACATTATTGATCTTGTACCATGGCAGGCCATTTCATATTGTCACAAACTGTGACTTAGATCCAGGTGGGCAGCTGTGTTGGTTTGAAGCAGTAGAATAGATTTTAAGTCCAGTGGCATCTCTAAGACCAACAAAAGTTTATGGAAGGTATGACCTTTTGTGTGCGTGCACACTTGGTACCTGAGGAAGTGTGCATGCACCCGAAAGGTCATATCTTGAATAAACATTTGTTGGTCTTAAAAGGTGCCACTGGACTCAAAATGTGACTTAGTGTGTCATCACTCAATAGTAGGGCTCTTTTTGTAGCAGGAACTCCTTTGCATATTAGGCGACACACCCCAGTGTAGCCAATCCTCCAAGAGCTTACAGTAGCCCCTGTAAGAAGAGCTCTGTAAGCTCTTGGAGGATTGGCTACATGAGGGGTGTGTCTCCTAATATGCAAAGGAGTTCCTGCTACAAAAAGAGCCCTGATTAAGTTTTTTCCAACATAGTCATTCAAAGGCATTTTGTCCATTAAAAAAAAATTATTCAATGTTAACAAAAATACAAAATAGAAAAAATCAATACCTCATCCACCATAGTTGTCCATTTTTCAGGGTTCATGGGTTACTGTGGTAAGTGTGGGGTACTGTACTAAATGTGGAGAGGGGGATCTCCTTGCTGCTATTTGACAATTTCCTTCTGAAAATACCAGAAGCAGGTATGTGCATAGTAGGTAGGTAACATTCTCACAGTGCAAAGAGACAATTGGGCTGAAATATAATGGATGGACTAGAAGATATGTAAATGTCAGCTTCTCAGGTGAGAGGACTGGATTCTTGAATATTTGGGTTTTTGTATTAATTCATTAAATGTTTAGGTTATTATTATTATTATTAGGTTATACTATTTCATCTGTCACAGTGGTTACCTATCAAACATAGTGAACAGTTATAAAAACCAGACCTTAACTCTTCAGTTGATAATACCTAAACTAGATCAATTTGGATCCAGCAGGAGCATTTGTGGAACAGCCTGCCTGAGGAGATCACTTCTATCATTTTGCAGAATGTGCCAAACAGAAATGTTCAGGAGGGCATTTTTATAAATGGATCAGAACTGCAGCATAATGGAACAGTCCAGGAGGGCACATTTATAAAGGAATGGGATTGAAGTTTTTTGCAATGTCCATTGTATGTTTCACCTTGCTTACTGCATTATAGTATGTCATGTCTTAGATACATCTTTTTTTGTTTGCATTGTTTTCTAATTCTGTAATACCAGTCTTTTGCATTCTTTATTGCATGCTTTATCCTGTCTGATTGAATTTGTTTAATATGTTTTGTAACTGAATCTCAGGGAGGAAGGCAAGCTATAAAAGGGGGAAAGTAAATAAATTTGGCATTTGTTGCTTTTGTTACTCTGTAAAGCATGGCAGTCTTTTACAGCACTGTATAAACCTTTTTTAACTTTTTAAAATTTTAATATACAAACAGTAACTAACCAACATAAACAAATAACCAACTTTTAAAAATGGAACAGGGATATAGGAGGTTACCAGCTGAGGTTACACAGAATACAAAGCCACTTAATGAGACAGTATAAAGAACAGATTCTAATGTACTAAACGATGTATAGGGACAAATAAATAGAGGTTGCCTTCCAAAATATTAATTGGATGTGAATGATTAAAAAAATTTTCACTGTTAGATATAAATTCTATAACAGGGAACCATTGCTCCTTGATAGGTGCCATCCAGCCAAAGTTAAGTTCTGTTGGTTTCAATAGAAGAGTCAGGGAGCAATCCTAAACAAGTCTACACAGGAACAAATCCCATTTTATCCATTAGGGCTCACTCCCAGGAAAGTGTTCTTGGAATTACAGCCTTAAATATGTGCCTAAATCAATTGGAACCAATGGAATTTAAAACTGCCCTGACCTGGGTAGCCCAGGCAAACCCAATCTCATGCACTTGGAAGGGCAACCTCCAAGGAATACCAAGGCTAGAACATAGAGGCAGGTTATCAAGCCACCTCTCTGAAACATCCTACCCCCACTAGGTGTCGCCAGAAGTCACCATGACTTCCAGGTTCGCAAGCACATACACACAAACTATATTAACCAAAAAAAATAGTAGCAGGGTCAATTCCTGATATTTCCAGTTTCCTTGCTTGCTTGAGCTCATGCACACATCTTGGTCAAAAGTTATGAATAAATTTGGAAACTCAGAAGCATGCTGGTACCAAGCATAATGTTCCCAACCAACAAGGTAAAACATTTTTCAGCAATCAATGGACAGTGGTTGAAGAGAAGGAAGAAATTGTGTTGCTCCCATTCAGACATCCTGGCAAAGTTCTACCAAATAGGTTCCAAGCCACACACAACAGATATAAAAATAATATACATATATTATGCAAAGTGATTTACTAATGCAGCTGTTTGTCAGTGAGCTGCTAGTTTCCATTGCCATTTTCTGGCCTGCATCCACATTTTCCAGATTATGTCAACAACAGGCTTTAGCATAAATGTTTGCTTTTGCATGAAGAGATAGCCGTATTAGAATCATACAAGCAGGGGACATCACATTTTTCCTTCCTCCACTACTTCCTCTTTCTACTCCCTGAAAGCCTTCAAGCCTCTCCCCTTTTCCTGCTTCAATCTCTCCTTCCCACCCACCTGCCAACCTATCCCCACCCCATCTTCAGCTTTCTTTCCAACCCCTAGGCAACCTCTTCCCCGGGGAAAACTGGCCCAGTTGCACAGGGCCAGCCACCGGGCTAGGTCCAATTACATGTTGGGGAACTTGAAAGGGCTTGTGCTTGGGGGGGGGGGGAGACACCTAATTTTTCTCTGTCTCTTTTAACAACCCTCATAAACGTCATCTTTCACTGCTTTCTTCTCCCCTTCCCACCCATCTACCTTTTATCTGCCCAATATCTTCATCTATATAGTTTCATTTCTGTCCTGTGTTTCTCCACAATGAGGACAGAAAGTAATTTACATCATTCTCCTCTCCATTTTATCCTCACAACAACCCTGTGAGGTACCTTAGGCTGGAAAAGTGTAACAGTGAAAAGGGGGGAAAGCAAAATAGAGGGTTGGTTGTGTGTGTACTACAGAAATAGAGTTACCATATTCTGCAAAGCAAAAAAGAGGACATCTTTCCCCACTGACTACTTCAAACAAGTGATCACTATGACAGATCTCACTTGAATACCCCTACTATTTAAACTGTGATAATTTCAACTAACTAGGAATATTCCTAACCTTCCACCCCCAAAAGAGGACATTTTCATCCGTTTTTTTCAAAAAGAGCCCAAAAGAGGACAGACACCCCAAAAAGAGGACATCTGTTAACCCCAAATGATTCTCAAAGGGGCGAGAGGAAAGGAGGACGCCCACTTTGCCTTCTCACCAGCATGCAGTTCCTTCTGAAGATGGTTACAGTTGCAAGATCTACCCTGAAATTATTTTTAAACAAATCAGTAGAGGGTTACAGAAGCCATTGCGCTCTGAAAGGAGGGTGTCTTGCTATGACAACAGTGACCAAAAACATGTGGGAATCCTGTATGGCCGCAATTTGTACACCCTCCCTCAGCGCTTTAGAGGGAGGGATCTAAACATAGGCAAAGAGGCGTTTGAAGTTGGGTGGGGAGCGGAAGCGGAATGAAACCAAAGGGAGGCATCCTGCTTTGCCTCCCCCTGTTGCAGGGAGTGGAAGATTCCTCTCTCCTTCCTCGGCTAAGCGAGCGTGCTGAAGATTCGCAGCGGTTTGCGGGGCGCTTTCGGCTGCGCAGGGCCGGTTCGCTGAAGATCAGAAATATATTTTCATGAAACTTTTCCCAATGGCTAACAGAGGGGTTTCTTTAATGGACACGTCCACGTCTCCGGCATAAGCAACTCCGAGGAGGGACAAGGAGGATTCTGGCCTCTGTTGGCTGCATTTTGAAAGACAAAAAGCGCAAAGGGCCTCTATTATCAGTTGCCTCCTCTACGGTATAATCTTTGACTATCTCCTTTTTAATTTCCAAGCCCCTACTTCTGCTGCCGATAAACAGGAGACAGTGATTATCTGTCTTGCCTTGTTGTAGAGGAAAGCCAAGAAAGGAATTATTCTGTATATGCTGGAAATAGTCTGCTATTGACTTGAAGACAATTGGTATGTTTTGCATGTAGATTTTTTGGGGGGTAAAGGAATACTGTAAATATTGTTGGCTTAAACATTTGCAATTTTGTTTCTAGTTTTTTGGACGTTTGATCTGATGCAACTGTAGATGCCGTGATCTGAGTTTCGTTATGAACAGTTGTTTAAGTATAGCAGTTAACCTGTTTTTTAAAAGTCATGCCCAGTTTTCTTTCCAAATTAAGATGCAACTTTTAACCTGTAGTTTTAACAGGTTGCTTAACCACCACCCCCAAAAAAACCTACAGCTATAATTGTGCCAGTTTTAGTAAGATAGCGCAGCTTAACATGGGACAGATTTTGAACTCTTTATTTCTCTTACAGGCTTGTACATGTCTACATGAGTTTAATTGTACATATTAGTATTTCCACACATATTGCTCAAGTTATTTAAGGGAAAAATACACACAGACTCTGTTTTTGCAATAACGGACCTTGACATTTGCCAATCTGATCCAGACAATGGCTCTTACTACGCAAGAGATGAAAGCTGTCGAGGACTTTTCCCTCTAAAAACACAGAACGTCTTTTCCCGTTGTCATCTGTATTCTGGATGCTGCTTGATGTAAGTATTTAGGAATGTTTATATAGGTTCAAGGAATCCAGTTAATATTTTGTTTTTGTGAAGTCATGTTTTGTTTGAAAATGTTTCAGTCATTCCAAATTCTTGGTGTTTAGTACAGCACATAGCTTGTTCTGGCTGAGGATTTGGATGTCTCTTTCAGATGTTTCTGGCCGCATCCACACAAATGGTTGAGCAGTGAAGTTCCCACCCTGCTCCATCCAACTTGCTGCTTCCCCTCCCCATTTTTGTCCAGACAGTCTGGACAAAAACTGCCTGCACATTTCCCCCTTATATCTCCACAACAAAACACACTAGAGACTTAAAAAAAAAAAAGAAAGCTGGGAATTCAGAAAAACTAGAACATTGTGGCATTTTTATAACATTGTGTAGATTTTTTATAACATTATTGCACTATAGTGCAGTAGTAACTACTGATTAAAGGAAAAGCCATGAGAAAACCCCTTGATGGCAGAGCAGGGGAAGCAGTGGCTGCAAGGAGTGGGAGTGGGCAGAATGATCAGATGGCATGTTTAGACTGTATTTGTTCAAAAAAGATCACAGCAGAACAGGTAGGGGAATAATTAGAGCAAAGCAGAGAAAAATCTGGAAAGTGGACACAGCCAGTTGGATCTTCCGTGGCCAATCAGAATCACTGGTGAGCAAGAGCCCGACCTGGCCCCAACCACCTTTTAAAAACACTTGGTGAGTGCTAAGAAAAGTGCTTGCGGGTGCCATGTTGGGGACTCCTGCTGTAGTGTGCCAGTGGACACCTAGTTAGTATTGGACAGGATGTAGACTCCTAAGCACTTTCATTTGGTATTAATCCCTTGAAAGTATTTTGAACTTGTATATAAATGTCTTGGAATCAAGGAATCAAGGAAAGAAAAATAACCGAAAAGCAAATATTTCAGTGAATATTTCTGTTTGATGGGTTTTTTTCAAAGCTGGCAGGAGACTGGGGTAAATTCACCAAGCATCTGTTCACCCAAGACTGGTTTAGATATACTGGGATCAAAAAGGATTGCCAAGGGTAGCTGTGTTAGTCTGTTACAGCAAAAATAAAGCAGCAGTCTGAGGGTGCTCTAAAGACTAATGGGGTTTATCTCAATATTAGCTTTTATGAGCTTTATTTCGGTATGAGCTTCCTCATATCTGAGGAAATGAGATGTGACTCACAAAATATCATATTCAAGTAAATACTGTTAGTCTTCCTTTTATTTAATCAGAAAGGAACCACCAACAGACTGAAAGATAATAAGAGGATTGGGGTTTTTAGTGCAATAGATCTTTCTTCCTCATTCATTTTTATGACTTGCTAGATTCTTAAATTACAAAATACTTATGCTCTATTTAAAATACATCATAGATAAAAACCTTAGTAACCCACCATTAGCAAAATACTCATGATCAGATGTAAATTAATTAAACATGTATTTGTTAAATGTAAAAAAATGCATTATTTTCAGCTAAGGACTGGGGATGGAGAATTTTCATGAGCCTGTTAATATGATACCAAACTGTGTAAGGATTGAAACCCTCAATCCTGTGTAAGGATTGAAACTGGGTATTGCTGTAATCAATATTTCTCATGTCTTCCTTTTTAAATGGCTACTCCCTCTGGTTGAAAACAGATTTGAATATTAATTTTTTTTTATTTATTAGATTATTTTAGTCACTACTCACCCAAAGGGTCTTGCGGCAACTTACAACAGCTAAGCAACATAATAGCAGATGTTAAAAACCAACAAAATCAGATAATGTGTATAAGATACTAAGATATATAACTCCGCACCATACCACTGTCAAACCTGCCCTAAACATCTGGCTAACCTCCAAAGGCCTGAGAAAGCTAAGCAAGTCCTGCAGGACATGGGTGTCGTCAAGAGAGTGCATATTCCACAGGGTAGGGGCCATAACTGAGAAGACCCTTGCCCTGGTAATAGCTAACCAAACCATTCTGGGCCTATGCACCTGCAAAAGGCCCTGAGTGGATGACCATAGGGGGTGCAGGGCAGGGTTGTAATGGAGAGGTCCTGTGAATGTGAGACTTACTTCCACTTGAATTAGTGGCATCTTTAATACCAACAAAGTCTTATTCAGGGTATAAGCTTTCATATGCAGGTACACTGTATCTGAAGAAGTGTGCCTGCACCCGAAAGCTTATACCCAGAATAAAACGTTGTTGGTCTTAAAGGTGCCCCACTGGACTCCAACTTTGTTCCGCTGCTTCAGACCAACATGGCTGCCCACCTGAATCTATCTCCACTTGAATTGTACTTCTTCGTTTTAACTTTTTAAAAAATATACGTTGCAGTTTCCACGAGATGAGTCGCCGTGGGAACAACTGGGCCTACACTGAGGTCATTGACCTCTTGGATATATGGGGAGAACAGAAGATCCAGAAGTTGCTTCAGAGTAGCTATCGAAATATGGACACATTCCAGGTCATTGCAAGCGAGATGGCCAAGAGGGGACACGAGCGTACAGCACAAGAATGTCGGACCAAAACAAAAACAATGCGCCGAGATTACAAAAAGGCCAAGGACAACTCTCCCTATGGGGGCGGACGTCTCATGTGCCCGTTCTATGAGCAGCTTGACAGGATATTGGCTGGGGATTCGAGCTTCCAGCTGCCTAGGAGGCAACCGAATATCACTCTGCCAGAGGAATCTTCGGGGGATACCAATTCCCCGTGTCCCACTGCAGAGGGAGTGGTGCCAGTGATGAACGGGGACTACCTGGAGGGCCAGGATCAGTGTTCTCCCTGCACACAGTTATCTGTGGAAATCTCTGATTCCGCCACGCCCAGCCCCATGTTCTACATGACAAGGGCAGCATCTGCAAAGCCTGCAAGCATGTCTTGGCCAGCAGCAAGTAAGCACTGACTAGACCACCCTGCCATTGTAAATATGTGCTTGTCCTCGTTTTGGGGATTGATTCATTGATTGATTAAATTTATACCCTGTACCATCTGCCCACAGGGGACTTGGGGTGGCTTACGACATTTAAAAAAAACACAATAAAAGCAAACAAATTAATGCAATAAATAGAGCAATAAAACCAACTAGAATATTGACTGATTAATCAGATAAATTAAAAGTGGCCAGCTCCCTGGTTTGTAACGTTAACCAAAAGCCGCATGGAATGAAGCAGCCTTATATGCCCTATGGAATGCTGGAAGGTCCCGCAGGGCACAAACTACCCCGGGGAGCAGATTCCAGAGAGACGGCGTAACCACTGAAAATGCCCTTGCTCTGGTGGTTGACAACCCGGTAGTTCATGGGCCAGGCACTTGTAGAAGGTCCTGCAATGCTGATCTAAGGAGGCTGGGGGGTCATACTAGGAGAGGCAGTCACACGGGTAAGATGGTCCCAGACTGGTTAGGGCTTCATAGGTCAAAACCAGCACTTTGAATTGGCACCAGAAGCTGATCAGAAAGCAGTGCAGTCGCCAAAGTGTTGGTGTTATATATTCAGGCCGGGGAGACCCAGTCAGCAATTTAGCAGCCGCATTCTGGACCACCTGAAGCGTCTTTCAAGGCAGCCTTGTGTAGAGTGCCTTGCAGTAGTCTAATCTGGAGGTGGGTCACAGGGGCAAGGGTAGAGCGGGACTGATAGGGGGCCAGCTGGCGGGCTCAGTGTAGGTGATAAAACACGGTCTTCCCCACCCTGGACTTTTGTCCAGGATGAGGGAAGAATCGAGCCACATCCCTGAGCTCCTAATGGAGTCCACTGCAGAGAGGTGGACTCCGTCAGGCGCAGGTAAAGCCGGCCACCCCTGAGCCCTGGACCTACCCGGCCACATGATCTCCGCTTTTGAAGGTTTTAACTTCAGCCAGTTCTTGCCTAGCCAGTCCACCACTGTGTCCAGGCACAAGGCCAGGGCCAAGATCCCAGCACCCGGCCACTTTTCAAGCAGGAGGCAGAGCTGGGTGTCATCTGCATATCGGTGACACCCAATTCCAAACCTCTGGACAGTGCATCGCTTTTGATAGTTAATGGCTACTTGTGTTTTATAGCTCACGTGTTGTTGTTTTTCATTCCTTCCCTTGCCTACTAGAAGCTGATCACCCGGCTCCCTCCCTGCCATCGTTCTTCCCTACTCACCCAGGCAGCTCATCAAACAAAGACTCACGAATGGGTAATACAGCTGTGTTTTGAGATTGAGCGATATATTCCCTTTATTTATTGTACCCCACCCCCTTTTCTTGCAGAGGCTCCAAGCAGATTACAGTGATGCAGCCAGAGAATGGCACAGAAAAGCAGAAGACCATGCAGTTAGAGCAAAATGAAGCATGCAACAAGGACTGGAGAGACTGTTTTCCTTTATCAAAACAGCCTACTGTGCCAATCCATCCTATTAGATCCCTATTCCCTTTCCCAGGTCATTGCAAATGACCTAAGCAGGGTTAAATCCAGCTAGTATTTGGATGGGAGACCTCCAAGGAATTCTGGGATTGCTATGCAAAGGAAGGCAATGACAAACCACCTCTGAACATCTCTTGCCTTGAGAAGAAGAAGAGACTGGATTTATACCCCGCCCCTCACTACCCAAAGGAATCTGAGCAGCTTACAATCTCCTTTCCCTTCCCCTCCCCCAAATGATACCCTGTGAGGTAGGTAGGGCTGAGAGAGTTCTCTCGAGAACTGCCCTTGAGAGAACAGCTCAGAGAGAACTTGTGACTGACCCAAGGTCACGCCAGCAGCTGCATGTGGAGGAGTGGGGAATCAAATCTGGTTCTCCCAGGTTAAAGTCCGCACACTTAACCACTACACCAAACTGGCTCTCAGGGTCACCGTAAGTGAACAGTGACTTGACAACACTTTCCACCCCCACCCTTCCCTTTTCAGAAATGCCCTTCTGAATATTTCTGTTTTACACAATCTGAGGAATAGTAGAGGTGTGGAAGCCTTCCTGGCATCCTCAGGCAGGCCGTTCCACAGGATGGGAGCCACAGCGAAAAAGGAGTGGGTGCCGGCTGAAAGGCCTTCACGACACATTTGCAGCCTTTCCTCTCTTTAACGTGCCCTTTTGTACATATCGCTTGTTTTCAGACGTGGAAATGCCATCGTCGCCATCTACTCTGCTGCACAACTGCGCAACCCTTTCTTCAGAAGGGCGCCTGACCAGAGTCCGAAAGCGCCAGCGGAAGACGAGGAACGACTTGGTCATGGAACTGTCGAGGATAGCAGACAGGAGGGTGCAGACGGCCACAGACCGGATCCTGTCTTCCCTGAATAGGTACGCCACGGCGGACTTACAGGACCGCGAGAGAGACCGGGCAGACACCGCGCAGATCATCGCCATCATGCACCGCCAGACGGAACTGCTGGAATCTCTGGTGCAGATGCAGTCCAACGAACAGACTCCCGCCTCCCCTCCGCCCTCGTGGCATGCCCGGCCTCGTTCCGCCATTTCTCCTCCCTCTCGCTCGGGCATCCCAAGACGGACTCTCGTGCCCAGAGTGAATCACAGGAGAAGGCCCCAGAAGTATAGCCCTTAATTGCACGGTTGCAGTTTTGTCCCTTGACATTACCGTTTTATAACGTTCCCTTCAGTTCCTTTGATTTTATTTCTTAAAACGTTATATAGGTTGTGAATTCCCCCTTCCCCTTTCACTGATACTTGGAGGAGTAATGGGGTGATGAGCATGAGACAATCTGTCTCTTCCGTGTAACCGTGTAACCGTTTCTCCTCCTTTCACGGTTGGAGCCAGCTTTCCTCTTCTGTGCTGCATACAGGATGAAAGTGTTACCACCCTAATGGATATATAAGTGAAATGGTACGACGTTTTGTAGGGGGTGAATACAATACAATATAAGCTTACTTAGTGTTAACAGTAAGCTCCTGCCCAGAGGGTTTCACGCACCTCCACATGTCCCCTTGTTTGTGGCCAGAATGCTGAACTTTTGTGCCAAGAGGAGGAAAAGATGCCTGACTTCCTCCA
This sequence comes from Gekko japonicus, assembly GCF_001447785.1. Classification (NCBI taxonomy): domain Eukaryota; kingdom Metazoa; phylum Chordata; class Lepidosauria; order Squamata; family Gekkonidae; genus Gekko; species Gekko japonicus. The sequence continues at coordinate 150,765 of NW_015176474.1, forward strand.
GCTTTCCACTCAGCACCCAAAGGGCTGAAAACCGTCATTTGCCTCCCAGCTAAAAAAGTGACCAGCTGTGCAGAAGGCCTCTCTGTCACTTCCAGCTGTTCCCATCTGTGGTGCTGGCAGGCGGGGGACTGATGCAGGTGTGCTGGAGTAACTGGCGCACATGGGCTCTGTAAATCCTGGGTGCAGATGCACCTCATAGTTTTTTGTTATGTCACTGAGATGGCTGTGGGGGAAAATGGCAGACAGCTGCAGAATGGTGAGAAGAGTCTAGAAGGAAGTAGAAATGACTTCAGGGATGAATGCAGGCCGGCTATGTTAGGATGTGTGTGCGCGCGCGCGCATGCGCATTAGAGTTAGACATGGAAGTAGGTGACCAGGGCAGTGCAAGTTGGTTTCCTATGAGCTTGCTGTGATGTCCCTTCTCCACTCACACAGAGGGCCTACCACCCTCTAAAACCTCACTCTCAGGTTCAGGGTTACATTGAACTTTTGAGCCATGGTCTTATTTCCACAATCAGGATTCTTCGTTCCAAATTGACTCTTCAGCTAACTCTTCAGCAGCTCTTCACAGCTTCACTCAGCCAGACACCCTCTCAGCTCCCTAGCTACCTACTCCCAACTGCTTTTTTAACTGCTGTTGCCCAACTGTCTCTCCCCAACATTGATGGCTCGTAGGGAGAGGTGGAACCTGGTGTGTTCGTCACACTTGCATTGGACCAAGAAGGCCCTGACCTGGATAGCCCGGGCTACCCCTATCCCGTCAGATCTTGGAAGCTAAGCAGGGTCGGCCTTGGTTAGTATTTGCAAGGGCCACCTCCAAAGAATACTAGGGTTGTGATGAGGAGGCAGGCAATGGCAAAACCACCTCTGAAACATCTCTTGCCTTAAAAACAAGTCTAGTTCCGCCACCTAGTGGTGCATAATGCTTAAAAGAGCTAGAACTGTTGGCTGCCAGATAATCTTAGGATCTCCTGGCTATTCTGCACACAATGCCATATGAAAATGATGATGATGATGATGATGATGATGATGATGATGATGATGATGATGATGATGCTGAACCGAGAAGATAAAAAGACCAGGAGGAGATGTATTGAGTGCATGGAAGTGGAGAGCATCGAATACAGATAGCAACAAATGCAAGGAACATTTAAATGGAGCAAAGATATACAACCGATTTGTATTGGCTCCCTCCAATAGCCCCCTTAATTCCCTGGAATCCCCCAACTGAGATTTGGGAGACCCTCCAGAGCAGCCATGGAACTGAACTGGGGAAAATGGCAGGAATCCACCCCCCATCCCCTTTTTCCAGCCCCCTCTGAATTGAACCCCGCCTGTGCAAGCACCACAGACGCATTGGATTCAGCCCTATAAAGTCAAAGGCTGTTCTGGAGGTTAAGAGGGCTTCCGTGCAGCAACTGCAGGAGGGGTGAGACCGCCAGAGCTAAAGGAGCAGGAGTTACGCGGGGTAATAGCCAGGCAGTAACTTCCTCCTTTGACAGCAGCAGTGAACAGGGAAGAGAGGAACTGGATATCTCACAGGAGAGGTGCCAGCTGGTATCTGTGGGGGAGTTTTGCCTGTTCACTGTAGTTCTTTGCATCACTCTTGCTGTGTAGCTGGTGCCAATCCCACGGGTTTGTCTAGACTAGCAGCAATAAACACACGGATTGGCAAAAGCAGCTGGGTTGAGACCTACTATCATTAATAGGGTCTTTAGAGAACGGAGAACAATTTGTTTTAGCGTTCAGAAATTGTTGCAGTGGGTGAATATGGCACTTTCACCGAATGCGCAAACCCCCTTGTGTCAGCTAGAAATCAGGCAAGGGTGGTTTCTGTTAACGTTTATGAGAGATGTTTTAGAACTGTATTTTAGGTTTCTTTTTTTTTAACAGCAATCTCTTGTTCTTTGCTTGTATTACAATTTTTACTTCATAAAATCTTGATTTAAACCAATTGGGTCCTTCTCTTTTTGCTTTGGCAAACTACCCTAATTAGAAAGTAGTAATTCTAACCAGTTGGCTGTGGCACAGCTAAAGCAATGGGGCAGCCACCTGGTAGTTTCCCCCACACTTTCCTTGCCTCAGTCCCCGCCTCCATGGCTGTCATTTCCTCCGCATGCCTTGGGAGGGCTTTTAAAAAGTTATATGTCAATTCCTGTTTTTTTTTAAAGCCCTAAAATGCCAGTGGTATGGTGGGATAGCTTTCAGTAGCCTCTGATACTATCAGCCATAGTATTCTACTGAGCCAGCTCTCAGCATTGGGACTAAGGGTACCTTTTTACGGATGTCCTGGCTGGGTTTCAATCTCAGAAGGTGGTGTTGGGAGCTTCTTGCTGTGCCCCGTGGCCATTGGCCTGTGGAGTGCTGGAGGGTTCCTTCTTATCCCCCATGTTATTTAATAGCTATATGAAGCCACTGAGAGAGGTCATCAGGAGATAAGGGCTGTGGTGTCACCAACACGTGGATGATTCCCAACTCTGCCATTCTTTTTCGCCTAATTCCGAAGATTGTACTGAACTGGTGCCTGGAGTCAGTAATGGGCTTGATGAGGGTAAACTAGTTGAAACTTAATCCTGGCAAGACACAGGTTCTCTGGGATAACAGAAAGACAGACCAGGGACTCGAGATCTCTCCTGTCTTGATTGTACTTCCCTTGAAAAGTCAGGTTTACCACTTGCGAGTGCTACTAGAAAGCCTGGTGGCTGCAGTGGCTGAGAGTACTTTTGCCCAGCTTCAGCTGGTGTGTCAGCTGTGCCAGTTCCTGGTTCAGTCAGATCTAGCCATGGTGATCCATGCTTTAGTTACATCTAGACAGGACTATTGTAGTGTGCTCTACTTGGGGCTATCCTTGAAGAGTGTTTGGACTATTCTGGAACTGGTGAAAGTACTTGGCTCAAGTATAAGTCAGAATGGTAGAGAGTGATGCTGACAAAATGGAGGCATATTAGTCTTGGCAACATGTGGGGAAAACAGGACGTTTCTTGAGGGAAACGGATCCACACAGTAGTGCAACACTGGTCTGAATGGAAGCAGGCTAGCAGACACTCCCCTCCCCCCAATGCTAGATGAAATCAGAGTAACCTAACATTCAAGGGGAGGGGGAACTCTACAGAGGAACGCAGCGTAGGCGTTGATGGTAAATGGGTGCAGGGGTTCCTTGTATTCTCTGGAAGAGAAATAAAATGACTGTTGCTAGCAGCATTGAAAGCTGTTCTGTTACCTGCAAAATAATCTGAGCTGTAATGTTCTTGCTGGCAGAATGCAGTAAAAGTAGTGCATTCCTCTCTGCCACCCATCATAAGGAGAAAATGAGAGGAGTTTCTACCTATCATTCCTTAATTTAATAGAGTCTACAGCCCCTCTCTTGCTTGGCTCCTAAATAAATGCATAGCCTTTCGTTGTTCCCAATGGAAACAAGCCTGGGTAGCCCAGTGGCAGCTGATAAAGCAATTTCACACTTGCAGCATCAACTTATATTTGATCGGAACTCATTACCAACAGAGAAGAAGAAGAGGAGATTTCATACCCCACCCCTCACTATCCAAAGGAATCTCAGAGCGACTTACAAGCAGCAAAACGTGATGAAAATGGCATCACATCCTCATCTGATAGTCTGATCTTGTATGAAATGGTTCCTTTGCAGGGGCTGCGATTGAGAGAGTCTGGTAAAGCATTGGCTGAGGCTCCTCACCCTCCTCCTCCCAGGGGGAGGGAGGGAACCAACCAGAGCTCGCTTCCAGGCCAGGCTCCCTCAATCGTATACAGGAGACAAAGGGAATCCTTTCTTTCCTTCCACTGGCTGAGGCTCCTCCCTGAAAGAAGGCAGGTAGGGAGGGAACGAGGGAGAGCTTGCTTTGCTGGGCTACCTCAGTTGCACGGCAGAAATACCAGGCACCTTTAAAACCAACAAAGTTTTGTTCAAGGTATGAGATTTTGTGTGCCTTGCTACAGTGTGTGTGTATTCTGCTGGGCTCCTTATGCTGTGTGTGTGTGTGTGTGTTGTTGGGCTCCTTATGCCAGGGCTCTCCTGAGTGCAACTGGGTTCCCTCCCCCTTTTCACTGTGTTCATGCCCTCATGATGCAGTCTTTCTCAGTAAGAAAGAAATGTTAAGTATTTTAGAGGAGGAATAACAAGCCAGTGAGGTGGATTAGGCTGAGAGTGTTTGTCCAGACCAAGTTCACCAAGCACATTCCCTTTGTAGGAAGTTGTAGTTATTTCTCTGGGGAAGACTATAGTTTTGTATACAAACAGCCTCAGTCTGGGTCAGAATGCCATCTCATGTTCTTGACCAGCACATGAAGCAACTTATGTACAAAAGCCATTTCATCTTTTCCCCTAGAACACTGAGCATGAGATTTCTATAATGAATGTCAATAAATCAAAAGTAGGTTTCCTGCTTACAGATACACACCTGGAACAGCATATTCAAGTTTGCTACAGCACAGACATTTTGATGCATTTATCAGAGACTGTTAAATAGACAAAATATTGCTAGTGTTTTAAGCATGTTTTATTTAAAGTTTAAAAAACCTTAATTGTGTTTGTCTGTGTCCTTTATAAAGTTTATTTAAAGTTAAAAAAAACCTTAATTGTGTTTGTCTGTGTCCTTTATAAAGTTTATATCTCTGCTACCTGGCATTACATTTTATGACATTCATGGATCGGCCCAACAAGGCCTCATTTATGTCAGATCCGACCCACATAACAAATGAGTTCAACACCCCTGCTTTAAAATGTTAAATATTGAGAATATTACACAAGTAAAACTCTCCCCGCAAATACAATAACTGATTAGGCTGGGCCTACCTTTTAACATAACTAGGTAAGCAGGGCCCTGATTTCAGCCGTACTGAATGTCTGTGCATACTCGAGTTGCACTGGAATTTTAACGTGACCATTGGGTGGAAGGTTTTGCGGTCTATCAAAAGCTCCAGTAGGCTGTAATTATGAGACACTATGGAATGTATGCCCCAGTAAATAAAGCTTTCTCTTCTGTAAACCTATTCGACCTTGTTCAGGCTGCTGCTCTGCTCCAGCTGTAGGACGTTTTTGGTCCGTTGCCTCTTCTCATTCACCACCCTCCCCCTATCCTCCGAAGTCTCTTTTGGGAAACCTCTGCATTTTCAAGTAGTCACCGTTTCCTTACATTCGAAGGTTTACTTTCTGCCCATCAAAAAATGATTGCCACTAAAACTCACCCATTGCCTTCCCCCTGAAAAATGATAAGTTTGTATCATTGCAAACTAGTGATGATAATGGCTTGAAACCGTGCTGAGGGTTGAAGAAACAGATCCCAGTGCAGAGTAATTTTATAAAGATTAAGGTTAAACTTCTGCAAAGGGTAAGGAAAAACTGGGCTACACCCAGCAATGTGCCAGCAGAAAAAGGGGGAACTGCCAGGTGATCATAGGTGACCTGGTTTATTAGCATACAAAGCCCCTGCAAAGGAACCATTTAATACAAGATCAGACTATCGAATGAGGATGTGATGCCATTTTCATCATGTTTTGCTGCTTGAAAGGATCCACTGGAACAAAATCAGCAGAAAAATGTTAGAAGAAGAGTTTTTGTTATTCAGTAATGCAAAAAGCACGGGGGAGTTTTTGGTAATCTTCACCAAGATTTTTTTTCATGTTCCAGTAGAGGGCAGCAAAAGGCCAATACTCTGTTCTAAATTCTAAATGCTCTTTTTGTTAATTCTGTTCATTTTAAAACTGGAAATATTAAAAACTTATGTTTGTGAAGATGACACGCACAGTCGATTGATTTGTATAAGATTAGAATAGAGAGTGTGCATATGTGAATAGTCTTCTGTGTTTTTGTTTTAGTACAGCAACTTCAGAACAGTGATCTAAACTACCAGGACCCGGCTCCTGATTTCCAGGTTTTTAAAGTATATAAGGTTCAAGCCACAACATATGTGCTGCTTGCTAATACTGCGTTGGTACCACACACCAGCAAAGCTCCACCAAATTAACAAGTCGTTTGCGGGTGATCATGTAATGAAATTGCCACTTATTACCACTGCTGGTGGACCTGCAAAACAATCAGGAATTTCTGGTCTTTAATTCTACAAAATATCAAAACGATAACTAATATAAACTTACCCCTCTCACCTACTCTTATACTAGTAGACCTATGGGATGATTTAGAAATCCCAAAAATACGTAGAGATCTTATATCCTTGTTGCTAATGGCAGCTAAATCTGTTATAACCAGAAATTGGAAGAGTACCAATTCATTAACCTTACATCAATGGTATATGCAGATATGGGAATTTTACACAATGGAGAAAATAGCTATTTTCTCACCTTCATCTAGCACCTATAAAGCTCAATCCTTGTTTTTTGCTAAATGGTCACCATTTCTTGAGGTAGCACTTGCCGACACCATTGTACCTGCAAACACTATTCCCAAAAGGTATTTGGAAATTATTTCTACACTGTGACGACTATTATATTTAAAAGTGTAAGGGGATTTTAATTTTTTAAATATATATATAATTGTTTCATTGTTTTAGAGTTTCTAATGATTATTAGATTCATCTCTATTACCAATGGTTCTCTTATTTGTTCAAGCAAATCACCTTGATTCAATGTATGCTCTGTATTGTATTTACCTTACTTGGTGGTCTAGTTTTGTTAAAATTTAAAAGTTATAAATAAAGTTTAAAAAGAGGGGGGGAAATATGTGCTGCTTAAGATACACGATGTGCTAATTTCATGGAATTGTCACAATATGGAGAAAAGCCAAGCTGAACAGTAGTATCCATCGCAAAAAAAGTAAATTGAAGAAGGATGGCAGCATGATTCGGGGGCAGGGAGGCAGAAAATGTTCATTTCTGTTTGCTGTCTGTTACGTGTAGTCATGTAAACTATGCAGGAGAGTCCTTACAAAACTGAAAAATTATCTTCTATATGAGATACATTAAAGAAAGGATCACAGCACACTGGATAATCAAGCATACTCAGGGAAATCTTGGATACCTGCCATGAAATTACTGGTATTTAAGAATCCTCTAAGAACTTAAAAAAACAAAACCCTCTAGCTAATCTCTAGTAACAAAAATATAAAAATGCTAGAGTACCGCCTATGCCAAGAGATTGTCTTTTCCACAGACAACAGAACAGAATTCATCAGTGTGATTATCCCCGAACAGACATTCTCCTCTGATCTAACCAAAGCTAAATGATCTGTACTTTCCTGAGGCTTGGATCCTAATTTGCTACTTCATCAGTGTAACCGCGCTTCTGCTGACAGAATGACAATTCCATTTGCAGAGGAGGGGAAGGCAATTTTCACTGACCCCCCACCACCACCCATGCCTACTGTACTACAGACCACCACGTTGCTGCCTCACAGTCATTGTTCCCTCTTAGCTATGCAGTCTTGTGAGCAAAAATTCTGCTTTGTGAGCTACTAACATCAAAGCAGTGAGCAAGTGATTTGGCTACTACATAAATTAGTTTGCTCTGGAGCCAGTCTTCCTGAGCTAAGACAAAAATGTATGAGCTGGAGGCTAAAAAACTATGAGCTAGCTCACACAAACTCAGTTTAGAGGGAACATTGCTTACAGTGTTCCTGGGGGTACAGTGGCGTGCAGCGGCACAATTTTGGACAAAGAAGACTGCCGTGAGAAGGGGTGGGCGGGGGAGTGGCCTTCCTCTAGAGGGGCTCTGCTCACCCTGCTTAAGATCCAATCCTGAATTTCTGCATGAGTGAGTAAAACAGCAGTCCAGTGGCACCTTGGAAACTAACAAAATTTATGAGCCAGAGGTCATTTGGTCTGGTGCACGAAGGAAGACGCTGAAAGCTTTTAATACCATAAAGGATCCTTCACCCTCAATAATACTGTCATTTTAAGCCATTTACAATGCAATCCTAAGAACATGTTCCTGGGCATAAGACCCCTTGAGGAGAGTGAAGTAGGATTCAGAGTGGAAAAACAGAGAGATGTGGTGTAATTGGCCTGCTTGAGTCACTGAAAGCTTACAGAATCCTAGAGAAAGAGAAGGTGAGTTTGTGTGTAGGGGAGGCAACACTATGTCCCCTCCTCCCCATCTTGTACAAAGCACTGGTGCAGCTGCATTGGGAATGCTATATACAGTTTTGATTGTACCATCTCATAAAGGATAGTATAGAGCTGGAAATTGCACAGCAACGGGCAAAAATGATGAAAGGTTTGAGGATCTTCTGCAGAAGGAAGACTTAACATATTTGGGGATTTTAGACAACTGAGGGGGCCCATTATTGGAATGTAAGGTATCTATATATCTAATAGCCAAGTTGCCCCCGGAGTGCGGATCGCTAAATCAGTGCTCCGGGGGCAGCTGGGGGGCCGGGGGAGATTTGTGCACATGTGGGCCAGTCCCCACGTGTGCACAAAAATAAAAAAAGTTGAAAAAAATTTCGGGGGATGTTTAAATCCCCCCGAAAGTGACAGAGCATCCCCTGCACATGCGCAGGGAACGCTCTGTAGCTGGCCTCGCCGCCGCTGCGCCGCCGCCTCCTCCTCCTCCTTGGAGTCAGGCGGGCGGGCAAGGACCGGCCTCGCCGCCGCCTCCTTCTCAGAGCCGGCAGGTAGGCAAGCAGGGCGGGTGGGCG
>NW_015176474.1:159957-187837 GCF_001447785.1 Gekko japonicus
GGCAGGGCGGGCGGGGGGGAAGGACTGGCCTCGCCGCCGCCGAGCCCGGCAAAGGGGGGGGAGGACCGGCCTCTCCGCTGCTGCGTCTGCCTCGGAGCCGGGCGGGGGGAGGGGGGGAGACCGGCCTCGCCGCCGCCGTCGGGAGATCGAGCGGGGGGGGGATGGAGGAGACGGAGCTCTTCTCCCCCCACGCGAGTATCGCGGGTCCCCCTCTTGTTATTTATAATGTGTGTGGGGGGGGAAGTACCCTTCCCTAAAGCAATGGTACTCTGTGGGTTGGTTGGTTTTTGCTGCTGTGATTGCTTATTAAGCACAGCGGCAAGGAGCTTCCACATCCCACTGGTTTTCCCATCCCACTCCTCTGCAACAGCCACATCCTCTTCCTGCACCAATGGGAGCTTTTGGGGGTGGGTTTTAAAAGTTGGCAATTGACAAATTGCTATAGCATTACAATAGTTATTTGTCAGTTAAGGGCTTTTTAAAAAGCCCCCTGGTGGTGCAGGGAGGAATGACTGCTATGGGAAACTGGGGCAGGCAAAATGGTATGATGTGAGCGCAACCAGGTTAGATCCAGATTTTCCTGTCCATAGGCAGCTGCCCTGGCTTTCTTGCAGTCTTTCTAAAAAGACTGCAGAAAAATGGGGGGAAAGCCAGAAGGGACACAGAAGCACCATGATGCTGTGTGGAATTATGGGAAAGCCCTGCTTCCTATTAGCATTCAGGCCAGGTCAAACACCCAGTGTGGAAGTGACCAAATGATTTTTTTTTAAGTTTTATTAGTTTATATATAGAAAGGGAAAAGAAGGGGGGGAAAGAATACAGATTATATATACACACACACACACAATTTGACATTCTGCATACAAATCTCCTCCTAAAAGTCTCACAACTATTATAACCATCTTTCTTATTGTTCTTCATTTAGCCTTAGTTTCTCAGTACTTATGTTTTAACCAGTCATAGAACACCCTCCATGGTCCCATAAATTCTTCTTCCTTTTTTCCTTTTAGTATATTTTCGTTATCAACTCATTAAGCATTGGGATTTTCAGTGTCCTCCATGTCGTTATGAATAAGATTCTAGCTGCTTTTATAACATGTAAAATAAAATATCTGTGGTTCTTATCGAAGTCAGTTTGGTGTAGTGGTTAAGTGCGCGGATGCTAATCTGGGAGAACCGGGTTTGATTCACCACTCCTCCACTTGCACCTGCTGATGTGACCTTGGGCAAACCATAGTTTTGTCAGAGCTGTTCTTGAAAAAGAGCAGTTTCTGTCAGAGCTCTCTCAGCTCCACCTACCTCACAGGGTGTCTGTTGTGGGGAGGGGAAGGGAAAGGAGTTTGTAAGCCGCTCTGAGACACCTTTGGGTAGTGAAGGGCGGGGTATAAATCCAATCTCCTCCTCCTCCTCCTCCTCCTCTTCTTCTTCTAAGTCATCTTGTAAACAGTTTAACAGAGATATTTCTGGTTTAAAAGCTATTGTAATATTCAACACTGATAGTTAAAAAGTATATACTCCAATCCAGTATTTATGAACCTTTTTACATGTCCTCCAAATGAATTTTTTCCATGGATCACCCCTTAGGGGTCATCTTGAGGACATGCTAGGATTTTCCAGAATGGTATCTTTGTATTCCTGGAAGACTTTCTAAGAGGGAAATAAACAGTGCAGCCATCTGAGTACTACCTCAAATATATGCAGAGTGCTAAACACATACACAGCACATCTTTTTTGAAAAACACATCTGTGTAATTATCAGCCCTTATTCTTCCAAAATACACAAGTGGCACTGGGGAAAGACAGCGGGCTGGAACCAATGTAGTGTTTCCTTGGGCGCAAGATCCCATCTCTCCTAGGAACAAGATTTCAGGGGGCATTTGAGGCTGCCGCAGGAGGAGGAAACTGATAAATTTGCTCTCTATGGACAGAAAGCCTTGTATGAATGGAAATGCTGTGCTGATCCAACTCAGCGGCTTCACTTGTGTGTTTTTAAGGGGGAAATATAAATTTCTGTACAAGGGTCCTTCAAGGTCTGCTGTCACATCACACTAGTATCTGTCACTAACATTTTTCTGCGGGGTGCACTCAGGAGTAAATAAATGGGGTTGGTTGGCACATCACTCTGAAACTGGTATTTCCTTAACTACATAAAGTAGACGTTTGATTGCAACTTCAATAGTCAGCACTGTGAGAAGGTCTCTTTTCTGTTCACTGGAAAAGTACTTATTGTATGACTTACTGTACTTGCAGCAATGCAAGTATTGTGAAAGTATTGTGGATGTCGCCATCTTTTTTGCCCTCTGCATTTTCTTCCGGTATTCTTTCCGTATAGTTCAAACACTCTCCAGTTCTAGGAATCTCTTATTGGCAGAAAGAAAGCTTTGTTGTTAATCTGATATCAGGTTGCATCAAGAATTTCATGTAGTTTTGTCTTTTAAGACTGGCCAGTTTAAACCTGATACTTTAAGTGAAGTTTATGTTGTTGTTCAAATAATTTCCCCAGGACTCGTTGCCTTTGCATTCCCTTGTTTTACCAGTCCTAGCACCTTCTGGCTACCAAGTACATGAGACTCATAGCAGTATAACCAATGGTACTCAGAGCAAGATGCCTCATTAATGAGACAATACAGGCAACATCCACACAGCAAGGATTCTCCATTTTGCATTTGCTGCCACTGCAAACACGGAGGTGTTCATATTGGCAATGGAGCATCCACCTGGCAGTTTTCTGTGCACTTTCCTCTGTCAGCTGCCATTTCCCCTGTATTTATCCCCTGCCATGCCAATTGGTAATTGCTATAGTGCTAAAACACTATACAGGACTTTAAAAAAAAAGAGGTGCTAGAACTCTCAAGAGGGAAATGAAGTTTTCCATCTGTATACCGAAAACTCATGAACTTTTAAATATTTTTAAAAGAATTTTGTTGAAGAGGTTCCAGAACACTGTTCCAGTGCATTCCCCCAGAAAAAAAGCCCTGACACTAAGTATAATAATGCTTTAGCAATTACCATTTTTTTTAAAAAAAACCCTCCATGATGCCATGGGGAAAACAATGGGCTGATGGAATGAAAATGGAACAAATGTGGGAGGGAAAATCTGAAAAGTGGGCAACCAGAGGATTACATCCCATGGCTGCTCCATAAAATAGTGTTCCAGCTTGGAAGTCAAGGTGAAGAAAAAGTTCTTTGTGAGAGAAGCCATAGATACCACAATCAGTCATAGCTATGTCTTCATTTTCGGCATATTTAGTAACCGGATATAGTGGCCCACCATTCTCATGCATATTTATTTGGGGTAAGTCGCACTAATTTCAGTCAAATACTCCAATAGGTTGTTATAGGGCTGCCATTTTCCTGCTAGGGGCAGGAGATGTCCCACCTCACCCCACCCCCACCCCCTGTATCCCATTGCTGCTCCTGCCGTGGGCTTGCAGCACCACAGGCTGAGGTACTCTTGTTCCCTTTTCAAGTACTGAAACAGCCACACACAAACCCACCCACAAACCACAGTCAAGAATGGAAACTGGACAAGATCACCCCCTCTCTCTTCCAAAGGCAGGTTGCCCACAGAAAGGATTTTTCAGGACAAGAAGCAGAAGACAGGGAAAGATCTGCCTTACCAACTCCTTCCATAAACATTTGCATCAGATCCAACCCAATAAATGTTTTTAAAAGCAGGTCACGAATGCCTGCTGTTAGGCCTGCTGACATCATTATGTGATGCCTTGACTAGACACTGTGCCCATTGGGTCCATTGCCAGTGTCTATCAGTCCATCCCTTCCATGACAAGTGTGCTGAGATCATGTGACAACATCACAGGAACAGGGGAATTAGGTCCAGACCAGCACAATACAGTGGCTATCATAGAAGAGATCTTTGTCACCTTTGTCTTCTTCCTGAAGTTCACTATACTCCACACAAAGGGTCCAGGATCCTTAAGATGAGCTCGGGATGCCACACTGGAGGTTGTAGAAGGAAGAACGAATGGGCAGAAATCACCTCTGTTGCACTTCCGCAACCAAGAGCCAGAGCAATATAGTAGTTAGTGTCAGGCTAAGATCCGGGAGACTCAGGTTCAGATCTCCTTTCTGCCATGGAAGTTTGCTGGGTGACCTTGGGCTAGTCACACGCTCTCAGCCTAACCTACTCTTGTGAGCATAAAACAGAGGAGAGGAGAAAGGTAAGCCACTTTGAGTTCTCATTGCAGAGAGGACAAGTGCAGTAAATAAAATAATAGTAAATAATCAAATAAACAGAGCAGAAGTGTGTGCAAGAGTGCACTTCCCACAGCAGCCCCCTTCCACATTGCATACCATCCTTGAGAGCCAGTTTGGTGTAGTGGTTAGGAGCGCGGACTCTAATCTGGGAGAACCGGGTTTGATTCCCCACTCCTCCACATACAGCTGCTGGTGTGACCTTTGGGTCAGTCACAGTTCTCTCTGAGCTGTTCTCTCAATAGCAGTTCTCAAACTGCTCTCTCAGCCCCACCTACCTCACAGGCAGTGTTCCCTCTATGCTGAGTTAGTGTGAGCTAGCTCACAGTATTTTAGTCTCCAGCTCACACATTTTAGTCTCAGCTCAGGAAGGATGGCTCCAGAGCAAACTAATTTATGCCGTATCCAAATCGCTTGCTCACAACTTCAATGCCAGTAGCTCACACACTAGAATTTTTGCTCATGAGACTCCACAGTTTAGAGGGAACATTGCTCACAGGGTGTCTGTTGTGGGGAAGGGAAGGGAAAGGAAATTGTAAGCCACTCTGAGACTCCTTCGGGTAGTGAAGGTCCGGGTATAAATCCAATCTCCTCCTCCTCCTCCTCCTTCCCCCAACCCTCTGGGTCAGCTTTTGTGGGACAGGGAACTGCAGAAAGAAAGCAAATGTAGCCAATATCCCTTTCTGTGAGCAAATTTCTAGTCCAGAGTAATCTGGCTCCAGCCCAGCATTTTCTATCAGATCTAGTCTCGCTATTTGTTCAGACAGTGGAACAGCAAGACTAGTTTGCTAGTTCTGCCCCAGAATATCCCCATAGCAGATTTCTAGACTTTAAAAAAAATGTCTACCAAAAGAATTGCCAGGGTTTTTTTTCTCTCCCCACACACAGAAAGTAAACAATGTCTGCTTTGGAGAAAAGTAATATATTCTGTCACTTTCTTTGTACAAAGCGTTCATTTATTTCCTATTTTCCTTCTGTTTTGAAAAGGGTTCTTTTCTTCAGTTTTGTGTCTGTCACATTAAAGTTCAATTCCTCACTAGGAGGCTCAACATCCCTTTCTCTCAAAAAAACAAAACACCAATGCACTTAGATTCTTTTTTCTGTTAGCCAGAGGCATTTGTGTACATGGAAGTTGCGTTGCCATGGTTCTCACAAGATCTCCCTTCCTGCCAAAAAATAATAAAAACGGTGTTAGAAATCCTTGGATTTCTGCACAAAAACTCTTTGTGTCTGTCTTGGCTCTGGACTTGTGAGCGTGTTCTGTGAGCCACACATCTAATGCTCCCATTTCTTTAAATACCAAGCAATTTCAAAACCAGAAAGCAGAATGAATAATTGTGGAACTGAAATGAGGCAAGTGCCCTACAGTAGTCACCCTCTCAAGTATATGTTATCAGTGCGGCAATACAGTAATAGTGCTACAGCAGGAGAGCTAATTAGCATCCATTGCACTAAAATGCAGCCATATGCCTGTGGTGGATTAAAATATATAGCTGCAGAATTGCTTGTGCAGTTGTCCAGGTTTGAGTTTTTCAGAGATAATATCAATCCTTTGATATTATTTCATTGATCTATTTTTTTTTAAGACAGCCTCTACCTTATCATGAGTATTTGGGACACCAACTTTTCTAGAGCTTGGAAGCTAAGCAGGGTTGGATGGGATGGGAGACCACCAAGGAAGACTAGGGTCACTATGCAGAGGAAGGCCATGGGGCAAACCACCTCTGCTCATCTCTTGCCTTGAACACTCCATGATCCTGGGGTTACCATGAGTCAGTTGCAGCTTGATGTGACACTGTTATTATTAGTATCTTATGAATGATCACAGTCAGATATTTTTTTTGGGGGGGGGGTTGTATTTTTTATTTGTGTGTGTTGGGGGTGTGTGTGTGTGTGCGTGCACCTGGAAGTCATGGCGACCTCTGGTGATGGACCCCTACTGGGGGCCTGGAGGATATTCAGAGAGGTGGCTAAATAAAGCCTGCCCCCGCCTCCCAACTGCTGGTATTCCTTGGAGGTCTCCCATCCAAGTACTTGCCAGAGTCGACCCTGCTGAGCTTCCCAGATCTGATGAGATCAGGCTATCCAGGTCAGGGCTGCAGTCAGATATTTGACTGGTAGATGGTGCTCTGCAATTCGAGATCTAGCCAAGTTCTTGGGAATTACTACTACTACTACTACTACTACTACTACTTCCACCACCACCAGCAGAATGGTATAGATATTAATTTGTCAAACTAGGAACTGGGAGACCCAGATCCAGTCCTCTGCTCACCATGAAACTTGTGGTGTGACCTTGGGCCAGTCACTTTCTCTTCACCTCGCCTACCTCACAGGGTTGTTGTGAGGATAAAATGGAGGTGGAGTGAAAACCACGTATGCCAGCCTGAGCTCTTAGAAGGAAGGGCAGCGAAAAGTCATACTGAATACATAAATAATCCAGATGTCTATAATAATTTAAGATCTTCCGCCAAAAAGCTCAAAAGAACACGTAGGGCAGTCCAGTTTTGTCCTCAGAGAAACCCTGTGAGGTACATGTGACTCAATAAAGAAGAAGAGACTGGATGTATACCCCACCCTTCACTCAGAGTCTCAGAGTGGCTTACAAACTCCTTTCCCTTCCCCTCCTTACAACAGACACCCTGTGAGGTAGGCGGGGCTGAGAGAGCTCTGAGAGAAGTGCTCTTTCAAGAACAGCTCTGATAGAACTATGGCTTGTCCAAAGCCATCCAGCCAGGTGCAAGTGGAGGAGTGGGGAATCAAACCTGGTTCTCTCAGATTAGAGTCTGTGCACTTAACCCACTACACCAAACTGGCTATCACAGCTGAGCTGGACTAGACCTCAGGTGTCCAAAGGCCAGAACACTGTCCATTGCAGCATACTGACCCAGCTTTGTAAGGGGCCACCTATTCCTTCTCAGCAGGCACATTGCTCCACATGCCCTGTTAGACACAGGTAAATGAGGATAGGTGGGCATTCTGTTCAAAACGATTAGTAGTGTCATTCTACGCGGAGTTACCCCCTCCAAATCCATTGAAGTCAATGAGCTCAGATGGGTGTAACTCTGTTTAGGATTGCTCTGTAAGTAACCAACCAATGTGTTGCACCTCTTCAAAAATAAATATACTTCTCCTAGACAGATTTCGCAACTACTCCATAGACGTTTCCAGTGTGTGTCCTATATTAGTAGGGGTAGCTTCCCTCTTTCTCTCTTTCAGTGTTACAAGGTACATATTCTTAAATGTCAAGAGAAACTGAAGTGATAATTATGTATCTTTATGCATCTACTCTGCAGTCCCCCATGTACACAGGGTTGAGCTTGGTTTGTCTTGGGGGTACTGCTGGATTCTAGCCTCATTCTCACATTTTTTGTTATCCATTGCTATCCATTGATCTTCCCGGCCACCTGATCCAATTTCAGCTCTGCATCTGCATCTTGGCTCTGAGTGGCCCCTCCTAACAGCTTACCCCCCACCCTCTTTTTTCCTGTAAGTAACCCTTGAGGAGCTCTTATTCCAATTGTCTGAAGAAGTGTGCTTTGCACACAAAAGCTTATACTCTGAATAAAACTTTGTTGTTCTTAAAGGTGCCACTGGACTCAGATTTTGTTCTTCTGCAGTCTCCTGTTAGCATCCGGCCACTTGCCCTCCACTTTCTCTTTTGAGTTCATTTCTTCTGCTGAGTGGCTTGTAACATTATCTTTCACACCCTTTACTGTACTTGCAAGCATTTCCCATTGTGAAGAGGGGTGCCCCTGGGCGCCCCTGCTCTTTTCTTCCTGCTGCACTGCAAACACAGCCTGTCATTAGAAAGAATAAAAGTTGAGCCACTCGCGGAGATTGTGGGAGAGCATTTTGTAAAGTATAGGGTTAAGAAAAGATTGCTTCCTCCTGGTGTATCAGTCTTAAGTAAAACTCTGTTTCCCAGGAAGTTGAATCTTGGAATGTTTTCATCCCCCCCCCCCCCGCAAGGATGCCCTTGCTTATAGTTATGGACACGTGAAATGTTATAGAGACAGTATGCTTAAAATGTCAAAATTATCATAGCAATAAGCAACAAGCATAGGAATTCATCTTTCAAAACCCTTTCCAAAACATTAAACAAATTCTTAAATTAATCTCTTAGCTCTTTTGCCCTAACCTACTTTGTTTAGCCCTACAGAAATGTGAAATAACACCCTTCTTTCTCGTCTTTACATCAGCTATAGTGAACGGCACAACTCAAAACACTGCTTTGGCAACCACACTCCCAATGTTGGTCTTGCTGCAGAAAAGAGGAGTCATAAATGAAGAATTAACATTTAGGCTACAGACAGATGCATTGCTAGCTAAGAATTAGAATCGACACCTGAGGAAAAGCTGAAGAGTTTGGGTTTTCAGTTTAAATTAAAAATGCTTAAGGGAGAACATGATAGAAGTTTATAAAAGTAGGCATGGTATAGAGAAAATAGAGAGGGGCTGCTTCCATACAGGGAATTTGTCCCACACAGGCAGCAGGATATCTCCCACATTTCCATGCAGGATAATGTTCTTTCTGAGAGCAATTTGTGGGCCTCCTGGGGAAAACCTCCTTTAATTTAGCTCAGGTGTGTGGTGGTTCCTCCACAGCCAATCGAGGGAGAGGTTGGAACTAAGGTGCCCCTACTGCCCATTGGTTGAGACCACCACTGCATGCACCGTGGTGTCCACTTGGGGATCACCAGTATAGAGTTAGGCTTACACTTCTGGCTTGCTAGGGCTGTGTTGCTGATGGTTCTGGATCTCAGTCAACTAGAAACAAAGCTATACTGAGACATAAGGAGAAGCATTCATATTGTATTTTGACTGTCCTACCATAGTGCTATCTCATAATTTGCCTTGAGTTGTCAACAGTTTGGTCAGTACTAGTATACACTGTACTACTATCAATTCCAGCAGCTCCTGCATAATATGAAGGGCTGTCACTTAGAGGAGGGCAGGGAGCTCTTCCTGTGGGCAGCAGAGGACGGGACTCACAAGAATGGGTTTAAATTAAGGGCAGGAAGGCATCAGCTGGATATTAGGGAAAACGTTTTTACAGTAAGAGTTGTGCAACTGTGGAATCAGCTGCCTAGGGAGGTGGTGAGCTCCCCCTCACTGGCAGACTTTAAGCAATGGCTGGACGAACACTTGTCAGGGGTGCTCTAGGCCAGTGATGGCGAACCTTTTAGAGGCCGAGTGCCCAAACTGCGACCCAAAACCCACTTATTTATCGCAAAGTGCCAACACAGCGATTTAACTTGAATACTGAGGTTTTACTTTAGAAAAAACAACTCATACATTAACTTAAGATGATTCAAACAAAGTAAGGAAAGCAATCCCAAATGCTTTCATTTACTTAAAATTATTTGGCAGAGAATTTGACACTTTAGTGATGGCCTGGCTGGGGCAATGGCACGCGTGCCCACAGAGAGGGCTCTGAGTGTCACCTCTGGCACCCGTGCCATAGGTTCGCCACCACTGCTCTAGGCTGATCCTGCATTGAGCAGGGGTTGGACTAGATGGCCTGTCTGGTCCCTTCCAACTCTGGGATTCTATGATTCTATGAATACTGCCTAATAGTTTACTAGATAGCTATGTTTCGACATGTCATGAGCTAGCTGTCCTTATCCGTTCCCATTTAGATATATGGCAACCTCAGTGGTATGTAGCATGCATAAATGTGGGTAAGATTCTCTAAAGTGTCTTTCACTGTAGATGAACCAGAAGACAAGCTATCTAACAAAGCCTGAAGCAAGTACTCTCAAGCATGTCATGCTGTCACTCAGTGGACTTTTCTCATGCATTTACTTCTTGTGGTTTATAAGGGCTAAAATAATCACTAATAATGTGAGTACTGGATTTTTGGTATAAAACCATCCACTGCCTTTTCAGTGCCTATTCCTTTTATTTCGTTTATATATTAAATAAATATTGCTTTAGTTAAAACAGTAGTTCAAAGCAGTTTGCAATGCATATAGTACAAATCAACCAGGAGGGAAAAATATGATCATAATTTCCAAGATCAAAACCTGCAAGAAATACACAGTACAGTCCTAAACACACCTTTATAAATAAAATTGACTAAAGGGTGTTGGATCCCCAAGCATCGAGAATAAATCCACGTTTTAAAGAAAAGCAAAATTTATTTCAAAGCGTTGAAGACATACTCAAACACGTTCTTTGTTAGAACTGGGGATACACAGTTAGGTCAAGCATAATAAAGGAACTTCAAACAGATACAGATCCAATGAATATCTTTCCCGCTGGCGGGCTAAGGAAACGGTTGCGCGCCCAGTACATGAGAACCAGGCAGAACATCAGACAAAACACAGGTGCAGTAGTCCTGGGAAAATCAATAGGCAAGCATTACAGCATCTTCTCCCCCACACAACCTCCAGCAGTTATCTTTTGCATTCCAAAGCAGGAACAGGATGATAGAAGCCAAGCCGGGTGTAACAGGGAAAGGATATGTACACAGAGGTCACAGAAAACAGAATGGCAGCTTGCTGACATACTGCCCCCCTTAAAATACACTTACAACACATCTCCCGGCCTGGGCGGGAGACCTCCCGGG
This sequence comes from Gekko japonicus, assembly GCF_001447785.1. Taxonomy (NCBI): domain Eukaryota; kingdom Metazoa; phylum Chordata; class Lepidosauria; order Squamata; family Gekkonidae; genus Gekko; species Gekko japonicus. The sequence goes on from NW_015176474.1 coordinate 170,747, forward strand.
CTGGGCGGGAGACCTCCCGGTTGGTCCGGGAACCTCTTGTGGAAACTACGGATCAGGTAAGGGGCCCGAATATCCCCTTCTTCCACCCATTCGCGGTGCTGGGGACCGAAATCAACCCATTCGATAAGGTACCAGAGTTTACCACGTTTCACTTTACAATCAAGGATATCAGCTATTTCAAAATGTTCATCCCCTTCCAATATGACAGGCGGAGGAGGAGTAGTCTCTGGTCTCCAAGGAGACGGTCCAGGATCCTTCTTCAATAGACTCATGTGAAAGACAGAATGCAAGGCACGTAAATTCTTAGGCAAAACAACATCAACTGCCACATCATTTATGACTTTACGCACTTTGAACGGACCAATGAACTTCCATCCCAATTTTCTGCTAGGCCGCAGCATCTTAATGTTCTTGGTCGAGACATACACAAGATCCCCAGGTTTCAGATCAAACCCCACCACCCTACCCTTGTCTGCCTGGGTCTTGTAAGCAGCCTTGGCTGCGTCAAGTGTTTGGCATAGCAGCGGCCATGCTTTTTGCAAGGACATACACCATGTATCAGCATCCCCCACAGGACGTTGGCCCATCCCCTCCAAGAAAGGGAGGGGGGGACTGTCGTAACCAGATACAGCTTTATAAGGAGACATGCCTGTGGAGCTATGGACCGTATTGTTATAACAATATTCAGCAAGAGGCAATAATTCACACCAATCATTCTGTTGATAATTAGTAAAACAACGCAGGTATTGTTCCAGAGTCTGATTAACCCTTTCCGTTTGTCCGTCAGTTTCGGGATGATACGCGCTGCTGAGCCCTTGTTCGACCCCTAAAATGGAAAGAAGTTCCCTCCAAAATTTAGAAACAAATTGGGTCCCCCTGTCAGAAATTAACTTAGCAGGTAATTGATGAATTTTCACCACGTGGGACATAAACGATTTCGCCAACCTCTGAGCTGTAGGCAAGGAAGGAAAAGGCACAAAATGAGCTTGCTTAGAAAACAAATCAACAACCACCCAAATAACAGTGTTCCCTTTGCTCGCAGGGAGGTCAGTAATAAAATCCATGGACACCACTTCCCATGGTCTCGACGGAGTAGGGAGTGGCTGCAGTAAACCAGGAGGCTTGCCCATCCTGGGTTTAGTTAAGGCACAGGTTTGGCAGGACCTAACAAACATCAAGAGGTCTTTGCGCATTTGTGGCCACCAGAATTGCCTGCGGATGAGTTGCAAAGATTTAACGAAACTCCAATGCCCTGCCAGTTTCGAACCGTGAGCAGACTCCATCACCTCCCTCCTCATCGAAATAGGCACATACAATTTGTCTCCAGAATAAATCAGACCTTCAGGGCTACGGACACAATCAGGTAATGTCTTAAGGGAGGCATCATCCTCAGCAGTAAAAGCAGAAAGATATTTCTGGACCCAGGCCCCCCCTCCCACAGGGAACAGGGAAGGCGAAGTCTCATCAGAGTGTGGAATCGTTCGCGCCTGCGCCCGGGTGACTACGGCCCCCCCCAGATGGGAGGGGGAAAAAACAGAGTCCATGATGATCTCACGCTGACTGTCATGTTGTGGGAGGCGCGAGAGCGCGTCAGCCAGGGAATTAGCCGCCCCCGGGAAATGACGAAGTGTGAATCGAAACTTAGCGAAGAAGTCCGCCCAACGAAGTTGCTTAGCGTTGAGAGAACGGGGGGATTTCAGCATCTCCAGATTCTTATGATCAGTCCAGACTTCAAACGGCAGTTGCGCCCCCTCCAGCCACTGCCTCCAAGTGGAGAGAGCCAGCCGGATCGCTGACGCTTCCTTTTCCCAAATCCCCCAGTTTCGTTCGGCATCAGAAAACTTTTTAGACACAAATGCCAGGGGATGTAACCGACCATCTTCCCCTTCTTGCAAAATAGCGGCCCCCATAGCCACATCCGAGGCATCAGTTTGGACAATAAACTTCTTAGATTCATCAGGGCGCGCCAGCACCGGCTCGGAGGTGAACATCAGTTTAAGTTTCTCAAAAGCCTCTGCGCAAGCAGGGGACCATTTAAGCGGGGCGCCCGGTTTCGTAGCATCAAAACCCTTCCCTTTGGTCTTTAGCAACTCAGTCAGGGGAAGGGCAATTTGCGCGAAATTCTGGATGAAATTTCTGTAAAAATTGGCAAATCCGAGGAACATTTGCAATTGTTTGCGGGTCCTGGGGGGCTCCCAGTCAAGTACAGCCTGAATTTTAGCAGGGTCCATTTCAACCTTCCCCCCAGAGATGCGGTATCCCAAAAAGTCAATGCATGTCTTGTGGAATTCACATTTTGACAGCTTAGCAAACAAGTGGTGTTCATAAAGTCGCTTAAGGACCTGGCGCACCAATTTAATATGCGACTGGAGGTCCTGAGAGTACAGCAACACATCATCAAGGTAAAGGACCACTCCTTTGAATAGAAACTCATGTAGGACCTCATTGATTAGGTTCATGAAGACCCCCGGAGCCCCTTGAAGGCCGAAGGGCATAACGAGGTACTCAAACTGCCCCAAAGGGGTATTAAATGCAGTCTTACTTTCATCCCCCTCCCGGATGCGCACACGGAAATATGCATCCCGGAGGTCAAGTTTCGAGAAGATCTTGCCCTTGGTGGCCTCAGCTACCAAGTCCTTAATTAATGGGAGGGGGTAAGCATTGGACAAAGAAACAGCGTTCAAACCCCTATAGTCAGTGCACAACCTAAGCCCCCCGTCCTTCTTCTTTCGGAAAAGTACAGGCGCGGCGAAAGGGGAGGAAGCCGGGCGAATGAAACCTCGGGCTAGGTTTTTATCAATAAAGTTCCGCAGTTCGACTTTTTCAGCCGGCCCCATCGCATAAATTTTACCTTTGGGTAATTTACAGTCAGGCAAAAGTTCAATAGCACAGTCAGTCGAGCGATGAGGGGGCAATTCGTTAGCTTCCTCTTCGCCAAACACCTTTGCCAAGTCTCTATACTCTCGAGGCAAAGAAGCTAACTCTTCCGGTTGCAAAGTGCCGCAGGGGAACTGTGTGGTCGGCTGGTCCCCCCACGAATCCACCCAGCAGTGATCCACACACTTAGCCGACACAAATTTGACAACCCCTTCTTCCCACAAGATGTAAGGGTCATGGGTAAACAACCAGGGACTCCCCAGTACTAAGTCGAACTGCGATTTAGGGGTGACAATGAAGGACCTGGATTCCCAATGATCTCCCGCCCCCAACCGCAAAGCCATAGTCTCGTGCGTACAAGGTTCCATGGGTGCCCCATCCATCTGAGTAAAAATGATGGGGGACTTCAAGGGGACTATCCCCGCTTCCAGTGCAACTAACACTCTAGGGCTGATGAGATCCCTCCCACACCCAGAATCAATCAACGCTCTTACCCTAACGTGGGTTCCTAGGAGCGGATTCATTAAGGAGACAGTCACGAAAAATAGGGAAGGGGTTTCTCTCACCACCTTGGGCGCAGCATTAGAATGGCCTTGTCGTTTTGCGCCTCTCACAACAGGCCGTTTTCGTTTTCCGCCGGTTCAGCCACCAGCTCTTCTTCAGACTCGGTGGCAGCCGGTTCATTTTCCCCCGACTTTGAAGGATACAACCATGCTTAGAATAGAACTGAGTATCATAAATACTCCGTTCACTGTAAATAACCTATAGGGAAGTAGGGGTGTGTTTTGGGTGGTGGTTTCTTGGGGGATATAAGCCGGCCTGCGAGCCAGCCAAAGTTGTCTTGTTCCAGATAGAATAAAGTACGCTTTGCTGAAATCACTCTCCATTTGTGTACTTTTCACTGGCGATGAAGGTGGGATCCATTTCCCTTGGAACAGAGACCACGTTCAGGACATCACCGTGAGCCGCCACGCCGAATTTGCCACCGCCGCCAGCATTGAGCATCTTCGAGAAGCGCCGCTCACCGCACCGCTCCCGAGCTCCAAGCATCGTGCCACTGACCCCGAGAGCAGCACCGCTCCGCCTCTACGCAGCGCTGAACATCGCCCCGCTGACCCCGAGAGCAGCACCGCACCGCTCCGCTGTCTACGCCGCTTGCTTCCACGTGGAACCCTTAAGATGTCTGCTGCATCAGAGAGTCTCCCAGTCTTCGACATCTCCCAACCCACACAGTGGGAGACCTGGCTGGAAACTCTCGAGAGCCACTTAACCATCCACAAAGTGGTGGAGCCGGATATAAAAAAGGCGTACCTGCTGTGCCACTGTGGGATGGAGACCCATCTCCTGCTTAAGGACTTAATAGCGCCCAAGCTGACCAAAGATGAGTCATACAGCTCCTTGGTCAAGGCGCTGACCGACCATCTGGCTCCCAAACCAACAAAATTTGTGGAGCGCCTGGACTTTTTCGCAAAGGTCCAGGGCCCCGATGAGACCGCCTCAGATTTCCTGGTGGCTCTGCGGCGGAGTGCGACCAGGAGCTCCTTCTCCAACCTAGCCGAAACTCTCCTCAACCAGTTCCTCGTGGGACTCCGAGAGCCGAAGCTTCAGAGGAAGCCGGTAAGCCATGACGACCTGGACCTGGAGAAGGCAATCCGGGAGGCCACTGCATACGAAAAGGCACACCAAGACCACCGCACCAAGGCGGTCCACTGCACACAAGCGACCGCCGACCCCGACACCTCGGACGAGGACGAAGTGCACCAGGTCCATCGTCGGTCGTCTCAGCCTTCCACCAACGTGAGCAAGGCCTCTTCAACCACCTCTGCCCCGTGTGTCAGCTGTGGTGAGGGCATGAGCGCCGGTCGTACCGCTTCCAAAATGCAGTCTGCTGGACCTGCAACAAATCGGGGCACATCTCCCGGGTTTGCCGCTCCAAAGGACAATGCCAGAAGTCGTCTGTGCACCAGACCACGCCGGAGCTGCCCAGTGACCTCCACTCTATATCGGCCCACTTCCCGCAACACCAGGTCTGTAACTTGCCCACCGATGGCACCAACAAGATGCATGTCACGGTCCTTATAGAGGGATCCCCCTGCAGCATGGAGATCAAAACAGGATCGACCTACTCCATTATCTCCATGAATACGCTCCACAAGCTGTGTCCAAAGGGGGGCCCGCCTCTGCAGAAGTCGTGGGGTTTCCAGTTAAGGGACTTCAATAAGAATCCTGTGGCGGTGCTGGGCTGGGGCAAGTTCTGGGTACAGTTCCAAGACTTTAATGGCACCCTAGACCTGCTGGTGGTGGATAGGCCACTCTCCAGCCATCTAGGACTCTTGTGGTTCGAGGCCCTTGGACTCTCTCTGAATGGAATCCATCAGGTCAGGTCACGGGATTTTGGCACGGTGTGCACAGAATTTCCCCGCATTTTTGATGGCACACTGGGATGTTTCTCTGGGCTCCCCATCTCCCTGGATCTAGACCCGGCGGTACAGCCCATTCGCGTCAAGGCCCAGATGCCGCCCCTAGAAATGAAGCCAAAAATCGAGGCCGAGCTAGATCGCTTAGTGGAACAAGGGGTCCTGGAACCAGTCACTTTGGCATGGTGGGAGACCCCCATAGTCACCCCGGTGAAGCCCAATGGGGATGTGCGCATTTGTGCTGACTATAAATGCACGCTAAACAAGGCTCTGCAGGCACACGCTTATCCGGTGCCGGTGCCGGTGATGAACCACCGTGTTGGTGGCTTTGGTGGGGGGCCGGGTTTTTGGCAAGTTGGACTTGGCACAGGCGTATCAACAACTGCCTCCAGTTCGGCGTCTCGGTGGCGCCAGGGATTTTTCAATCTTTTATGGATTCTCTCCTGAAAGGCATCCCCGGGGTTCAGCCATTACTAGACGATGTGCTGATTGCCATGCCGGATGACCCATCCTTCACGGACCATCTGCGGGCCATTCTACAATGTTTCGACGCAGCGGGGCTCAAAGTCAAGCAAGAGAAATGTCTCTTGGGGGTGCCGCGCATCGAGTTCCTGGGCTTCGCGGTTGACGCTTCGGGCATCCATCCCACCGTGGACAAGGTGACCGCCATCACGTAAGCGCTGTCTCCAGCGTCCAAGTCCGAACTGCAGGCCTTTTTGGGGCTCCTGAACTTCTACCACTCCTTTTTGCCCCTCAAAGTTGCAGTCGCAGAACCGCTCCATCGCCTCCTGGACAAGTCGGCACCTTGGGTCTGGGATCCGCCACAAGCAGCTGTGTTCCAGGCAGTCAAAGACCTGCCCATCTCGAATGCGGTCCTGGCGCATTTCAATGAGGCGCTCCCGGTGGTGCTGGCCTGTGACGCTTCCCCCTACAGGGTGGGAGTGGTACTGGGCCACAGGCTGCCAGACGGCCGTGAGGTCCCGGTTGCATATTATTCAAGGACTCTGTCAGCGGCTGAGCGCAATTACGCGCAGATCGATAAGGAGGCGCTGGCGATTGTGGCGGGGGTGAAAAAGTTTCACCACTATCTGTACGGGCGGCCCTTCATGGTCCTCATGGACCACAAGCTGCTGCTGGGCCTCCTGCCCCAACCGCCAGACCCCCCAGATGATTTCGCCCCGGGTGCTCCGCTAGTCTATTTTCCTGGCGGGGTACTCCTGCGCTCTTGTCCATCGCCCTGGCAAAGCAATGGGCCACGAGGACGCCCTGAGCTGCCTGCCGCTGCCGGTCTGTGACCCAGATCCGGCTCCCACCAGATCGCTCTCCTGGAGACCCTTCCAAATCGGCCGGTCCACGTCGCAGAGGTGGCTCGCAGCACCTCCAAGGATAAGGCATTTTGCCAGGTCTTGGCCTGTGTGGTGAGGGGGTGGCCCACGGCCAAAGGAGACCCCGATGTAACGCCCTGTGCTTCCTGGAAGGACAAGCTGTCCGTCCACCGGGGCTGTGTCATGTGGGGTAGTAGGGTGGTCATCTCAAATCCCCTACAGGAGCGGGTCTTCACCGCCCTTCACAAAACGCACCCTGGGGTGGTGCGCATGAAAGCCTTGGCCCGGAGCTATGTCTGGTGGCCGGGGTTGGACCGGGACATAGAGGACGTGGTGAAGCGGTGCAACCCCTGCAAAGCATCCCGGCCCGAGCCTCCCCGAGCCCCGGAACGGGCCTGGGAATCTTCCCACCGCCCCTGGTCCCCGTTACACTTGGATTTTGCGGGACCGTTCCAGGGGCAACTCTTCTTTATCCTAGTGGATTCCTTCAGCAAGTGGCTGGAGGTAGTTCCTGTGCCCGCCAACTCCTCGAAGGCAGCCATCTGGGCGATGTGGTGGATCTTCAGCGCCCAGGGAATCCCCGACATGCTGGTCATGGACAATGGGACGGCGTTCACGTCAGTGGAGTTTCAGGAATTCACGAGCTACTACAGTATCCACCACATCCGGGCTGCCCCGTTCCACCCTACCACCAACTGGAGAGAGGCTGGGAACGCTGCTGCTCTCGGGGTCAGCAGTGCGATGGTCAGAGTTCGGGATCGGTGTGAGCGGCGCTTCTCGAAGATGCTCGATGCTGGCGGCGGTGGCGAGTTCGGCTCGGTGGCTCACGGCGATGTCCAGGACGTAGTCTCTGTTCCAAGGGAGATGAATCCCATCCTCGTCGCCAGTGAAAAGTACGCAGATGGAGAGTGATTTCAGCAAAGCATACTTTATTCGATCAGGAACAAGACAACTTTATCCCCCGAGAAACCGCCACCCAAAACCCACCCCTACTTCCCAATAGGTTATTTACAGTGGCCGAGAGTTCCATAGGCTCTCGGCCGGGAACCCAGACCCCTGATTGGAGTGGGCTAGGATCCGCATAGTCCATTGTCTCTTGGAGCGAAGCTCGACGTTTGTGTCTGACCGCGTGGAGCCCAAGCCGGCCACGCGGCCTGGACTGGATAGATTACACCAGGAGAACTGGATTTGATTCTCCACTCCTCCACTTGCAGCTGCTGGATAACCTTGGGCAAGCCGTAGTTCTGTCAGAGCTGTTCTTTCAAGGACAGTTCTGGAAAGAGCTCTCTCAGCCCCACCTACCTCACAGGGTGTCTGTTGTGGGGAGGGGAAGGGAAAGGAGTTTGTAAACCACTCTAAGACTCTGAGTGAAGGGCGGGGTATAAATCCAATCTCTTCTTCTTCTTTATATAGGGCTTCCAGCTCCAGGTTGGAAATTCCAGAAGGTTTCAGAAGTGGAGACTGGAGAGGGCGGGGTTGGGGAGGGACCTCAGCAGAGTATAATGTCATGAAGTCCACCTTCCAGAGTGGCCATTTTCTCCAGGTGAACTGATCTCTATTGCCTGGAGATCCATTGTAATTCCAGGAGATCTCCAGTCATCACCTGGAGGTTGGCAACCCTAATTAAGAAGCTTTTGTTGGTTGTTTTTTTAAAACGTTGTTTGCTTGAAAAACATTAACTGGCAAAGTTACAGGCATTCATAGTTTTCTTTGGGGAGAGATTTCCACAGAACAGGGGCAACATCTGAAAAGAACCTACTCAAAAGACTTTGCAGGTGATAGCCAGGGATAAAAGAGAAGTGTCCCATCTGTTATATCCTGACAACATTATGATACATTTATCTTCTCTTCCTGGGCATGACGAGGGTATTATTTACAGAGGGGTGGTCTGTATTTCACCTTCTATGGAACAATCCTCAGAAAACTTTCCTGGATAGAAGTCCCATTGAAAAGATCTTAACAGGATTCTGAGTAGACCTGTTCAGGGTAGCTCTCTTAAAGTCTTACTCCAGCCTTCTCCACCACCACCCCTTGTGCTTGAAAGAGATTGTGGGAAGCTGAACAGACTCTGGTTTAGGGATTCTGGTTTGTTCAGCCAGATGTACAGTTTGCCTGGGTTTCTTTGTCCTGGGAAGAAAGAATGGCAAGTCAAAAGTCCTCATTATGACATGTGGAGTCCACTCTTATCCTTTTTCAATCTGTGAATCACTCTTTGAATGTGTAAGCAACTCATGAAGTCAGGGTACCAGGATACCCGGCTGAATAAACAGGACCACAGTGACAAATGAACATTTGACCTGCTTGACCTGTTAACTTTTGTAATGACAAGAACAGCCAACCATACAGAGAATGAGAGGACTTCAACTGTATTCAGTACTTGCTTTGAACCTCTGCATCATATAAACATCTTGTTAACTTCTGGGTCTTATTTTTGTAGTACTAAAAATCTCATCAAATCAGCAGCATAATAAAAGTATTTTTAGCTTGAGGAATTCTTTTGGCCTTGGCAAATGTCCTTCATGACACATAACAGGAAACTGTGAAGGCTACCAAAAATGTCTTGGCGACAAGTGCATTGGTTTAAAAAATGCAAAAGTGTTAATCAGATTTATTTCAATGCAAAACAGAAATCAGAAGTAATTTTTCTCTCCATTTGATTTTCACATATTAAATGGCTGCCACTATAATTGCCATGGTAGAGCTACTTGACATGTCACTGTGTGGTTGTCATTGTATAGGGGAAGTGAACTATTCATGTATGGCAGCCTGCCACAAATGGGCAGAAGAGAAACTTTGTGGTGATGTCTAAAAAACTCCCTGTCTGAGTCATTGCTGAAGCTACATGTGAACAATTTGCCACATGATCACACTCACCATGAAAAAAGGAATTTCAAGAGCCCTGCAAGAGATTACCATAGCTATGAACCCATTCCAAACAGACATGAAATGCCCACTTCCCCTTTGTTTTGAGTTTCTGTTGCTAGATGAAAACACATTTGTTTGCTCACGCTTTTCATTGATTTGTTCTGCTTATAGCTCAATAATTTGTTGTGTCTATTTCCTTATTTGTTTGCTGCGCTGTTATGTGATGTTTTATAATTCGGTTGGTGGTGATCTGTCTAATTCTTTGTTGTCTTTCATTTGCTTTTTGTTTTAATATTGCTAATTACAGTTGGTGTTTTTATTAGGCTGGATCCAAACTAAATTTTCTGCTAACTCTTCATCAGTGGAGCAGAACTTTCCAGCCTTTCCCTCCTTCTTCAGTCTACTGATCCCCCTGAAATGCTGTTCCCAGGTGACCAGACACCTGTGGGAATAGCATTTAGGGTGTGTGATGGTACAACACCTCGCCCAAGCATCTGTGTAAAAATTTTCCACTTTGCATTGTGAATGTTGGGTAAATCCCCCATTCTTTGTGGTAAAAACAAAGACCTCGGTGGTGGATTTACCACAAGATAAATTGGGGGTCTACAGTGGAGGGGGGAAATAGGTGGATATTGGACACCTTCTGTTAGTGGAAAATGTAGCCTGGTTCCAATCCATTATTTTTACTATTATGATGATGATGTGAGTTTCGATTTGTATTAACCTGGTTTTGTATTTGTATTGACAAACCTCCCTAAGAGCCTTTGGGCTGGGAAGTGGAATGGAAATCTACAAATAATAAATGAATGAATAATTGGATCCGAAGTCATCTTCTGCTAGCAGAACAGCAAGGAAGGGCAGGCAATATTAATCAATCCCCCCCCCCCCAGTGTGGACCCTTTCTTGCACCCCACACTGTTCCCTAGAGTCTTCCCCAACCTCAAGGAAAAGCATTTCACAGAGTGTGGTGGGCTGCAGTGGGAAGGAGGAGGAAAGAAAGTTTCACTTGACAAGCATATTTCCACCTGCAGTCTTTGGGATCTAACGCAACAGGCTTTTGCCTGTTATACAATAGCACGGTAAAGAGCAGATGGAAACATAGCAAACAGTGTTTCTCATTGTGGCCTCATCTCCAGATATCTAGAAACATAGGCAGCCTTGGAATAACTATTAAGCAAAATAAGCACTAGTTTAGGGTACCAAGGTCACCACAGAGATTTTTTTTGCATATATTGCTTACTACTATTTAGTGTTAAATAAATATTTCTTTAAAAGTTTATATTTAATACAGTTGTGGGATCTGCCCTGGGGGATGGCCTGGAAGAAAACTGAATTTTTAATCTCTTACTTCACCTTCAGCACTTGTTGAGATTTAATGTCTTGCCTAGAAATGGGCACGAACTGGCTCACAAACTAAAGTTTGTGATGAATTTTGGCCAGTTCACGATTTGCAAAGTGAAGTTCATGGCAGGTCAACTAGCACAAACTTTCCACAAACTTTCCACTGTTCATGGTGGTTCGTGAACAGATACATTTTCAGAGAGACTGTCTCCACTCAATCTAAATGTTTATCCAACTTCAAAGGAGGTAAAAAACAAGGCCAAGGCCAGTGGTGCAAAATCAGGTAAAATTATATTTATTACTCCATTCAAATTTCAAAAAAAAATAATCCCTACAAACAGATCCCCCTGATGAAGCCTGTTGGTAAAACCTGTAGGGATTTTTTTGGGGAAATTTTAATGGAGTAATAAAATATAATTTTATCTGGTTTTGCACCATCAACCTTGGCCTTATTTTTTTATCTCCTGTGACTGGTGTGGCCTTTTTATTTTCTTCTTACCCAACTTCAAAGCAAGAGGGGCAGTGGAACTTGGAGGGCATGTAAAGGAGCATCTGAGGGAGATCTCCTGTGATTTTGATGTTTCTAGCTTGCACAGGATCCTATACACTCCTGAACCTCCTGAAAGCCATTTCCCCAGAGAGCACTTTCCTGGGGTCACCTTCTTTGGGGGGCGTAACTTGAACCCTGTAAACCCAATCCTCACCAAACTTGGCAGGCAGGTAGAGGAGAGTCATTTGGAGGTCCCCTGTGAGTTTAGTATCTCTAGTTGTCAAGGGGGGCTGTTCTACCAGGTCACAAACCTCATGAATTTAAATGGTTTGTTTAGCCCCTAAAAATTCATGAGGGTTTGTGATTTGTGAATCAGGCACACCACAAACCACAAACCGAACTGCATTTTCCCAGTTCATGCCCCTCCTTAGTCCTGTCAGTTAAGCAATGGAAGGGCTGAGGGGCACCATCGTTGGGCTGTGCTTAGGGTATCAATTTTTTAAAAAAAATTTTTGTGCTTAGGGTATCAAATGGCCTTAATCTGGCCCCAACCATAAGGATGACAAAGAAGTAACGGAAAGGGATTTTCCACTAATGGAAAGAGAGGTGATTTTTGCTGATGCTTCTTTTCTACTGCAAATTTCCAACTTACCTTTTAGGCTGTTCTGAGGTCCCATTCCCATCTTCCAGGTACAGAATTCTGAGAAGCTTTTGTGGCAGAACTATTCGGGAGGCAACTCGTCTGAGAAAGTCCCTCTATCAACTGAAATTTCCACTAAAGGTGTGTGGTGGAGATACCGGCAGCGGCAAAAACATCGGCGGCGGCAGAGCATTGGCGGTGACGGCAGTGGCGATGCAGCAGTGGCGGCGGCGAGGTCATTGGAGCGATCCCTGGTGGCCAGCATAACATCATGCGGCTGATGACGGCGGAGGCAGAAACTGGAAGGCGCACGATGACGTGGAACGTGGGCGCGGCGGAGCCTAATGGACACAGCCGAGGCTGGAACGGACATGGACTGTGCGCCTGAATGGTCCCGCCAAAAGGAAGCCACTCTGAACGCCAGGACGAACATCCCGACCGAAGACCGCTGGGGAAAAAACGAAGCCAAGCTGGAGAAACAACAGGCCCACCACCTGGGTGCCGGTAGGCAGCCCCGCCCCTACACAGACCTCTTGTCTGTGGTCATTTTCTTTTCTTTTTTTATGGCCCCCCATAGGGGATTTATTTATTTGCATTTACTAAAAGCTACAACGAAATTGGGGAGGGAGACTGCACACTATAGGAGAAAGATAAGAACACACACTTATAACCCAAGGGTTGTAGGTCACATACAGCTTGTAAAAAGTTTGCTTAACAATAGTAAAAAGCTTTCTTTAACATTGAGAGTGATCAGTCATCATCATAGCTTTTGTAAACTTCCCAACAGATCTGACTATTTGAAGAGTAGTCCGGGAGAATCGCTATTTGTCTGTGGTCATTTTCAATCTGTGATCAGAAATCTTGTCATTTGTCTCCAGATTATTTGAAAGACAAACTCTTCCATTTTGCTAATCTTCAGAAACAGGTTTCCCATCTCCTCAATCAAAAACAGTGCTTTTGGGGTTAAAAAAAGAATGTAAGTACTCATATATAAGGTTGTGTCAATTTCCAGCAATTTCTCCTCTCAGGACTTTGGAGACCCCAGAAAAAAGGTGCCAGTTCTCAGTATGAGTATTGTCAACAAAAAAAACCATGATCAAGATTATTTAGATAATCTGTAGTGGCAGAAAGCAGGCATGAACTGGAGAAACTTGAGAAGAACAATGTTGTAAGGTCCTTTGGTTCCTCACTGAGGAGAAAAGCATGGTATAAATACCTAAATAAATAAAATTAGAGGCCAGTCATTCTGAATCACTGTCTAGAAGTTATGTTGTTACAGTTTGCATTTCGGCCTTGCTTACAGTCTGGATACAGTTTGAACACCAGGCAAATGTTAAATGCTGGTATTTACCTACCACATATTGCAGATGCTTTTACCCACAGTGACTCATTGGCTATGGGGTATTTCTCTTGAGGACTTCTGCTTTAAGGGGTGGGAATGACAGCTGTTAATGTTATATATAATAAAAGATGTGGGCTCGGAAAGTGCTATGCAATGTTGAATCATTATGTAATAACTCAGTATTATCTCTATATTTGTACACTGGAGGGGCGTGGCATTGCGCTAGAAGCGGATGGACGCCTAGAACTTCGGCTCCTGCCCTAATCCTTCTAATTCACCTTAAAAAACATGGAAAATAGATCGAATACCTCTTCAAAAGATGGGAAGAACTGGTGCAGGCAAAAACAAAACCCCTGGCCAACCAACAAACTCGGTGAAAGCATATTTCCCAGGAGACGAGAAAAATACTCCTGGGACTCCGGAACAAAGACTCTCACCTAAAATGGCGGCCGCCAAAGAAACGGATGCAACGGACGTTGATCCTCAACTCTCACCAGAGGTACTTTCATTACTTGATAATTTAGAAGATAGATTCGCTTCAAAAGTAGAAAGCCTCCTTAAACCTATCTCTGAACGGCTACAAGATCTTACTGAACATGTACAACAAGTATCTCAGACTGCTGAGACAGCTCTAGAACAAAGCATAACCTTGCAAAATGAAGTCCAAGATTTGTACACTAGAGATACTTGGGTAAGGTCCAAAATAATGGATCTTGAAAATGCCTCTCGATTCTATAACTTAAAGTTCCGTGGGTTTCCGGAGTCCTGTGAAGGGACTACAGAACTTAATACTGTTATTGCCACATGGCTATCCTCCATTTTAAAATTAGAAGCGGGAATTGCACCGTTAGTAGATCGCGCCTACAGAATCGGTCCCTGTAAAAACAACAACCCCACTCTAGCACGAGACATTGTGGCATGTTTTCCACACTCTCGCACGAGAAATAGAATTCCTAATGAGGCTAATGCTAATAAATTGTTCACATATGAAGACGCAAAAATCCAAGTGTTTCAAGATTTAACTCCCGAAACCCTGCAAAGATGTAGAGACATGAGAGCGGTTACAAAATGCCTACAAGATGCAAAAATCTCATATCGCTGGTCTCCTCCTATAACGATGCTGAAAACAAATGTTTAAAGTTTAAGAATTTCTTTGTATACCACATTAATTAACCTATCAGATATATCGAAGGAAGGGGGGGTGGGCTTTAGTTATATAGCTCCACCAAATAGTACATCTGGAAGTGAGAGGATTTTCCATCTAAACCTTCTAAACCTCTCAGTTCGAGTTCCTGTCTCCGGGTGATAACCTCTGTAGGAGGTTGGGGATGTGTTTGGGTTCATGTTTTGAGGGGGTTGGGGGGGGGTGGATAACGTTAAATTCAGTTTGGTGGGGGGGTTAGGGAGGGTTGGGTGTTCACTGTTCTAAATTGTTGGTTGTTGTTTAGTAATGGTTTAATAGATTTCAAGTGCATAAAACAATGTTTTGGCTTCATCCTTCGGTTTTTCACATATTTAAATTTTTCATCAGATTCACAGCTTATGATCCTTACTTCTTATTCTAATGGGCATTATACAAATTTTAAAAATTGGCTCATTTATTCCTTTGCATTGGGATTAAAATCCTTAGGTTTTAGAGATGTTTTTCATAAGAGTTTCTCTCAAAAAATACCATATGTATTTAATGTTTATACTGACCACTGTATTTACTTTATTCAGCTACTAAAATTAATACTTAATGGTTTGGAGACAAGCTTTTTTTTAATACTTGAAGAAAACTTTGCAGTTCCGAATCACTTCTTCAAACCCCATTGGGGTTTTCTTGAATTGGTACAACTTTACTGTAACCTGGTTCTCATTTGAAACAGAGACGAGAATAGCAAACACAACTTTGATATTATTATTTCACATTGTTATACAACTTATTCACTGTTTTAGGCACGGTTTGTTGTTGTTTATGTTTGTTGTGGTTCTGTATTTGAAAAATTAATAAAAAATATTTTAAAAAAATATTTGTACACTGGAACAGACAGAAAAGCTACACCCAACTGGTTGACAACCTGAATATGTGGCAACAGGAAACCAATATGAACATGGGATGGAATAAAACAAATATTTGGAAAGAATCTCGCACAGTCCAGTAAGTACTAGATCCAGTTCAATCTCCCCAATGACCATTTTGAACATTCCATTTCCCGCAAGGTTCTTTCTTTCTTTCTTTCTTTCTTCTTTCTTTCTTTCTTCTTTCTTTCTTTCTTCTTTCTTTCTTTCTTCTTTCTTTCTTTCTTCTTTCTTTCTTTCTTCTTTCTTTCTTTCTTCTTTCTTTCTTTCTTCTTTCTTTCTTTCTTCTTTCTTTCTTTCTTCTTTCTTTCTTTCTTCTTTCTTTCTTTCTTCTTTCTTTCTTTCTTATAAACAATTTTATTGTCAGGATATAACAACATGTCCAATATTATAACATTCCAACATTCACAATATACCCCTTTAACCTTTCGCCCACCCTCCCCTGCATTCCATTTCCTGCAAGGTTCTCTTTATTTTTCATTGTATCATTCCTAATTTACTAATTCATTTCATTCAAGATGTTTGCAGCCTCCATTTTGCCTAAAGGCCCCAAGATAGCTGCCAAAAATGACTCAAAACAATAGCTCCCACACTGATGTAAAATTTTTTTAAAAAATCATTCCCCAGCCATAACCAGAAAATACCCAACCACATGAACGTCCCCTTAAACAGTACTTGCCTCACAATGATCATTAGCCATAATTTGCCAAATGAAGTTGTTCTCCTAAAACAGCCTCCCGGTCTTAATCCAAGCCAGATCTCCTTTTATTAAGCCTTTGACATGTTTTTATTTATTTATCATTTTATTCATTTATACCCCACCTGTCTCTCTAATGAGGACTCAAAGCAGCTTACATCCTTCTAGGAGTCATTTCGTAGAAAAAGAGGTGCAGGAGCTCATTAGCATAACTCATTAGCATAACTTATTTGCACATGCCACACCCCCTGACATCACTGGAAGTGTGTCAGAAGGCAACACCCACCGCTCAGGCTCCACTGGACTGTTTTGGATTGCTAGCTATTGGGGGGGGGGTTTTGCAGATCTGTCCTCTGTCTTAAAGGTGCCATTGGACTGTTTTGGACCGGGAGGCTGGGAGGAGCTCTGCAATTTACCTGGCTGCTTCTTGCTCTAACTGAGAGCTGCTGGGAGCAGGGGGTGGGGCTTATTGCATGTGCCTGCCCCCTGGGCTCTTTAATGCCGGAGCTCCACTCCTGTGAGCTCCTGCAGGAAATGACCCCTGCATCCTTCTCCTCTTCTTCATTTTATCCTCACAACAACCCTGTGAGATTTGTTGTTGTTGTTCAGTCGCACAGTCGAGTCCGACTCTTTGCGACCCCATGGACCAGATCACGCCAGGCCTTCCTGTTCAATTTCATGTTCTTTGCATCTATGACACTGTCTAACCATCTCATCCTTTGCCATCCCTATCTTCTTTGACCTTCAGTCTTTTCCAGCATCAGGGTCTTCTCCACTGAGTGCTCCCTTCTCATTTGGTGGCCAAAGTATTTGAGCTTCAGTTTCAGTATCTGGCCTTCCAGGGAACAGTCAGAGTTGATTTCTTTTAGGATTGACTGATTTGATCTTCTTGCAGTCCAAGGGACTCTCAAGAGTCTTCTCCAGCACCATAGTTCAAAAGAATCTATCCTCCGGCGCTCGGCCTTCCTTACAGTCCAACTCTCGCAGCCATACATGACTACTGGGAATACCATTGCTTGGACCATGCGTATTTTTG
>NW_015176474.1:188137-194507 GCF_001447785.1 Gekko japonicus
GTACTCCCATCTCTTTTTATTATTTATTTATTTATTATTTACATTTTTATCCCGCCCTCCTCGGAGGCTCAGGGCGGCTTACACAGCATATAGCCAAATCATACAATAGAACAATAAAAACATTAAAAATATTAAAACACATCACAGTCATAAACAAATTTTTAGTGCTCCTCTCCTTTAGGCCATCTCCTAAAACGTCCCATTCTCACCCAAAGTGCTCGCATCATGATGACCCTGTACAGAAATCATGGGACACTGGTGGTACAATGGCGATGGCGGCTCCTATTCAAACGCCTGGCGGAAGAGCTCCGTCTTGCAGGCTCTGCGGAACTGTGCTAGGTCCCGCAGAGCCCTGATCTCCTCTGGGAGCTCATTCCACCAGATAGGAGCTGCCACCGAAAACGCCCTGTTCCTGGTCATGACGAGTTTGATGACCCGGGGACCTGGGACGTCCAGTAAGTTCTGATTCCCTGACCGTAGTGCTCTTGGGGGAACATGTGGGGAAAAGCGGTCCCTTACGTAGGCTGGTCCTTGGCCATATAGGGCTTTAAAGGTAATAACCAGCACTTTGAAGCAAACCCGGTACGCTATAGGCAACCAGTGCAGCGCTTTCAGCACAGGCTGGATGTGATCTCGTCTAGGAAGATCCATCAACAGCCTGGCTGCAGCATTCTGCACTAGTTGCAGCTTCCGAATTTGCGACAAAGGCAGCCCCATGTAGAGAGCGTTACAGTAGTCTAGCCTCGAGGTGACCGTCGCGTGGATCACAGTGGCTAGGTCATCCCAGTCGAGGAAGGGAACCAACTGCCGTGCCAGCCAAAGGTGGTAAAATGCCGACTTGGCAGTGGCTGCTACCTGGGCCTCCATAATTAATGAGAAGTCCAGGAGCACCCCCAAACTCCTAACCTCCGACGCTGGCACCAAGGGCGCCCCGTCGAAGGTCGGGAGAGGGAGCCCCAACCCCGGACCGATCCGACTCAGCCCCAGGACCTCCGTCTTTGCCGGGTTTAATTTCAGCCGACTCAGTCTGAGCCACCCAGCCACAGCCTGTAACGCCCGACTAAGGTCATCAGGAGTGGAATCCGACTGGCCGCCCAACATCAGATACAGCTGGGTGTCATCAGCATATTGAGGACACCCCAGCCCACAACTCCGGGCAATCTGGGCAAGGGGGCGCATGTGGATGTTAAACAACATTGGGGATAGCAGTGCCCCCTGAGGTATACCACATTCAAGGGGCCACCTCCGGGACCGCTGATCCCCTATCGCCACCCTCTGTCTCCGGCCTTGGAGAAAAGAGACCAGCGATTGAAGGGCAAGCCCCTGAATCCCCACGTCGGCAAGGCGGTGGGCCAGCAACTGGTGGTCGACCGTATCAAAAGCGGCCGACAGGTCTAACAACAACAGTGCCGCCACACCGCCTTGATCCAGATGCCTACGGAGGTCGTCAGTCTTTAAGGACCTGCCATAGTTTGTTGTGATCCTCACAGTCAAAGGCTTTAGCATAGTCAATGAAGCAGAAGTAGATGTTTTTCTGGTACTCTCTTGCTTTCTCCATAATCCAGTGAATGTTGGCAATTTGAGATAGGTTAGGCTTAAAGAGTGTGACTGGCCCAAGGTCACCCAGCAAGCTTCCATGGCATGATTGGGGATTCGAACCTGGGTCTTCAAGAAACTAGTCTGGCACTCTTTAGCTGCTACACCACACTGCCTGTATCTTTATGCAAATCCACTGAGCTTCATATCCATCACCTGCTTTTTTTGCAATGTGATTTTTACCTCATATAATCATACTGATTAATTCCTTGAATTAGGTTCCATAGCAAAAGTAAGAGGGAGCCCATGTAATGTTTATTAGTGAATCTTACAGCGTCTCCAGTGATTTAAAAGACAGAAGCCTTGGACGGACCAAGTTTCCAGCTTTAATAATACTCCAACAATGGCTGATAATGTAGATTGGTTGGGGGGGGGGTGTTGGTTTTTTTATTTTCTTACATACATAAACATATAACATAAACAAAAAACAGAACGTATAACATAAAACATAAAACAGATCCTTCATCTTATATCATACGTGATAGTTTCTTGGAAATGTAAAACCACTAAATATTTTCTTAAATTTACTGTGAATTTGTATTAGTTTCCAGCCATTTATACACATTTGACCACACTTTTTGAAATACTGAGTTCGTATTTCCGCAAAGTTTTTGAGTTAAATTATCCATGGTCTAGAAATGATTCAGTACCACTGACAAAGGATTCTCTCTCTTTTTTTGGTATTAACCCCCCCACCAAAAAAAAACACCTGTGTTCCTATTTCCTTAGATGGCTTCTGAAAGCTCTCAACTTTTTCTAGTATGAGTACTTTCAAACTTGTCCACAAAAGAATAACAATACATTTCTCCCTGTACAAAAGACCTTCAGGATGATTTTATATTTTAATGGCCAGGTATTAATTATGCAAAGTGTGATAATTTTTTTGTTCTTTTCAGGAACATTCCTTCTTTGGGTATTAAGTGATAAATACTTCAGGCCACATCAATCCTTTCTGGGTTTAATAGTTTGCCCAACTGATTAATTAACCAGCATGCACTTGCATTCAGCACAGGATAGGTTTGTCATTTTTAAGAACAGCTGCAAGACTTTCTGAAGCAGAACAATACATTGGCAGTGAAATCCTAAGCAGACCTACATCATTCTCAGTCTGTTGAAGTAAATGGGCTTAGAAGGGTATAACTCTGTTTAGGACTGTGGATGATTTTCTTTATACATGGAAGATTTATGTGGTGTGTGTAAAATAGTCTATTGTGTTGCAAATGAACAAGGGTTCAAGGCAAAAATGTAACTGTAATGAAAATTACTCAAGGAGCAAATGTTTGCAGAACACTCCCGAGGGGACAGCATGATTTAAGGGGGAGGAGGGTGGGGGATGTTTAACTCACTCTGGCCCCGGTCACACCACAGGAAAAGCTGGGGTGGAAGTGCTGGTTTTTAGAGCCGCAGCAAAAGAGAAGCGCAGCAGTGGGATCAGACAGATCCCCCAAGCCGCCACGTATATGCTCCCCAGCGTGATCAGATGTGAGGGGGAAGCCATGGACAGGAGAGCAAGGCGAGTCAGCTGTGCATGTGTGCGCCTGTGCAATTCGGCAGGGGGCCTCGCATGCTGGGGGAGACGGGCGTGTCGGTGATCACATGGCCGCCTGTGCCGCGGATTTCCCAGTAGGTAGTAGTGTTTTGCAGGGGTTTTTTTACTCCACATCTTCGGCCAGAAAGGATGGGTTGGGGGCGGGGGTGCGACGCTTGCCAGATGTTGGCATCTGATCACGCTGGTTTAATCTGCCCTCAATCCATCCATTCCGCGGGGCAATTCCTCCCGTGTTAACCTTTCCTCTGTTAACCTTTCCACTGTTTCTCCCCTCCTCTCCCTCAGCTACTTTCCATCAGGATTTTCCAGCCCTGGGAGAAAAGCAGTGGAGAGCAGAAAGAAGGGGAGAAAGCTCCCTCCACAGCTCACCTCCTCTGGTGCTTTTCAGAGGTCCCATAAAGTGTTCCTCTTTCACAAAACCATGGTAAAATGTCCCTGAGGTGTATTATTTTTGTCTAGTGAAAATTTCTGAGGGCTCCTCCAACAGGCCCTTCCTTTAAACCAAGGGGATCCAGGCAGCCTCTTATGATTTTGGGGAACCAGGTTTGTTCAGAACTGTAAACCTTCCCCTCTGTTATAAGATGTTCTTAGGTTAGCAAGTGTAAATGCTTTGGCTTTGCTGCTATGAGGTAAGTCTTGTGAGCAAGGAGAACAGAGAGACCACTGAGGCGTGAGCAATACTCCCTCTAAGCTGTGAAGTCTTGTGAGCAAAAATTCCACTTTGTGGGCGACTGGCATTAAAAGTTGTGAGCGAGCGATTTGGCTACTGCATAAATTAGCTTGCTCTGGAGCCATCCTTCCTGAGCTAAGACAAAAATGTGTGAGCTGAAGGCTAAAAAACTGTGAGCTAGCTCACATTAACTCAGAGGGAAGACTGCAGGTGAGTTTTAAAGAACAGATCAGCAGCACTGGTCTCCAGACAATCAAAGGAGAAGCCTGGCTGAGGCACATTCCTTTAGGCTAGCTGGGGCTTCAGAGTGTGGTTTGAATTCTCTTTCATGCTTTCAGGTACCAACAGGCTTTCCCTGACTGGTCCCTAGACTGGCTCCTCTCTCATACACGCAGGATTACAACGTGCACCAGCCCACCCTTTCCTAAGAGTCAGACTAATAAATGGGACACGGTCTCCTTGTACCAGGCCTCATAACTACAGTGTCCTCAGTGTCCTTTGCTGGCCAGGGAAATCTTGATTATTAAAAGGCTTATCAGAAGTTCTGTCCAGGTATGGTGCCAATGCTCCCAGCTGATTTGCCTCATAATATTTTCTTCAACTAGTTTTCTCCAGGGGGCTGTTTTAATGTTCCACTCTAGGCTGCATTTACACATGCCACTTTAAGACATTTTCGTTTTCTCTCCCTCTGTTGCTGGGAATAAGTGAAGAACAGGAAAAATAGCTTTATATCTGCCTTTACCAGGCTGCTGAAGTGGCTGGTGGTAATGTGGGCAAGTTGATGTACAATCACATCCCAGCCTTCCTGCAAATTGCAATGCACGGAAATGGACATCCATCCCTTAAAAAAGCATTGCAGGTTAAGCGGAGGAGTTATGTCTTACTTGGTCAGATGAATGAGAGGAATCCAAGACGCAGATGGGGAGGTCAACAGTCAGCTGCAGGGGAAACTGATTTGGAGCACAGCAACCCTGACAACTCAAGCTGATCTCACATAGTTTTTAAAAAGGCCATTCATTTAAAAAGAGGCCAAGGCACCCAACTGGAAACTGAAAGTAGCCCTGAGGAAAGCCAAGGAAAGGGGAAAGAGCCGCATGACAACCTCAGATGGCAATAATGCAGAAACCTTAACTTGCTGAAAAGCTTTTTGTCACTCTAATAGAGGGAATGGTTTGGGAAATCATTGGGAGGGACTTTTTTCAAAGTAATTCTACTGCAGACTGAAGTTGTTTTCCTTTGATGCAGAGCAACTTTTATTTTGATGGGGTTTCAGGCGTTTGTAGCCATCTCTATCCAGAGGAGCGAACAAGAAAAATCAGCACTAGTTCTCGGAGAACCCACTGCAGTAAAGGGCCAAGTCCTGGCATGCCGTTGGTTTGTCTCTCTTCCTCTGGGATTCTCCTTAGTGAGCTTAGTAAGCATTCTCCTATTTCAGCCATTATTGTGTAGTGGGTTGACCGCGTGGCTAGGCCTCCTCAGCTCACATAACATGGTGCACGCTTGGCTCTTACACAACTAAGACAAAGAACAACGGCCCGCAGGCCAACTATATACATATCCAGGGGACACCCCTGGATCCCATTGGGAGGTTCGAATTTCCCTCCCCGTTTCCCTTGGCTCCTATTGGAGAGACCAAAAGGCTGGTTTCCATTGTCCACCCAGGGTCGAGCCCTGGGTCGCCGCTGGCCCCTGGTGGCGGCCAGCATACACAACATCCCTCCCCCCATGGTTCCCCCCCTATGTCACATAGTCTTTTAGGTATGTCGGGGGCCGTCGCTCTCTGGTGGAACGTCTGGGGTTCAGAATAGGGACCTCGGGGTCCCTGCTCCCTGTGCTGGGGCCCGCCTGTGGTGCCGGCCCCTCGGTTTCTGGAGCACTGGCTGTTGGGGCCTCCTCAGTGTCTTCCGGGGGGTTAGGGGTGCTGTCGGGACACTCGTCTCTGGGCGGCTCCTGCGCAGGTGCGTTGGGGGCCCCCCCTCTGGGGCAACTCCATGCTCCCACTCCTCGGTGTCCGTCTGTTCCGGAAGCGGCCGCCGACGAAGCTGGTCGATGTGCCGCCGCAGGACTTGCCCGTCCTCTGTGGACACCTCATACATCACCGTGCCGGTGGGGCGGACGATGCGGCCCGTAACCCATTCCGGCCCTCTTCCGAAGTTCCTTGCAAAGACAGGGTCCTCTGGGAAGAAGCCGCGGAGTGCTTTTCTCGGCTCCGGGTCGTTCCGTGGCTCTGGGGCCTTGTCGGGGTGCAACCGGGCCAACAGGGTGGTTGGTCTCCTGCTCATGAGAAGTTCGGCTGGGCAGCACCCGCTTACTGGGTTGGGTGTTGTCCTTTGCGCCAGGAGGAAACAGGCGATGCGGCGCTCCCAATCCCCCTCCGTTAGGCGGCTTAGCGCTTCCTTAGCTGTCCGGACCATCCTCTCCGCCTGACCGTTCGTTGCGGGGTGGAATGGCGCCGACCTGATGTGTTTGATCAGGTTGCCGCTAAGGAATTGCTGGAACTCCTCTGACGTGAACGCCGTCCCGTTGTCCGAGACGATGGTGTCTGGGAGTCCGTG
>NW_015176474.1:199649-230988 GCF_001447785.1 Gekko japonicus
GAGCAGGCGTCCAGGTCTTTCGGGGAGAGTAGACCCTCGGCTAGGGCCACGGCGTCTGTGCCGCAGGAGGCGAGGAGGAATCCTCTCCGTTGTGCCTCGTCCGTCACCTTGTAGTACGCGAGCGCGGACTTCACTCCTTGAACCCACGCACTCAATTTATGAGACGAAGCTGGTCGATGTGCCGCCGCAGGACTTGCCCGTCCTCTGTGGACACCTCATACATCACCGTGCCGGTGGGGCGGACGATGCGGCCCGTAACCCATTCCGGCCCTCTTCCGAAGTTCCTTGCAAAGACAGGGTCCTCTGGGAAGAAGCCGCGGAGTGCTTTTCTCGGCTCCGGGTCGTTCCGTGGCTCTGGGGCCTTGTCGGGGTGCAACCGTGCCAACAGGGTGGTTGGTCTCCTGCTCATGAGAAGTTCGGCTGGGCAGCACCCGCTTACTGGGTTGGGTGTTGTCCTTTGCGCCAGGAGGAAACAGGCGATGCGGCGCTCCCAATCCCACCTTCGTCGCCACTATTGTGTAGTGGGTTGACCGCGTGGCTAGGCCTCCTCAGCTCACATAACATGGTGCACGCTTGGCTCTTACACAACTAAGACAAAGAACAACGGCCCGCAGGCCAACTATATACCCTGGATCCCATTGGGAGGTTCGAATTTCCCTCCCCATTTCCCTTGGCTCCTATTGGAGAGACCAAAAGGCTGGTTTCCATTGTCCACCCAGGGTCGAGCCCTGGGTCGCCGCTGGCCCCTGGTGGCGGCCAGCATACACAACAGCCATTATTCTGAAGCCCAACAGTTCAGGATGATTTAGCATCCAACAGAAATCAGATTAAACATGTGGTCCCAGGAACTGCTGGAGGGGGGGGAGACTAGAAGGTACCATGGGGAAATGCTTTTGGAGCATTGTATGAGCATAACAGCATTAGCACAGCACATTTCAAATTGCTTCACAATCACTACACTTTATAAGAGCTCTGCACGTGGACTTTCTATCATATTATTCCCAGATCATAGATGGTCAGCCAAGGTTGAGAATTAGGTCTAAACCAGGAGTGGCCAAACTTGCTTAATGTAAGAGCCACCTAGAATCAACGTCAGATGTCTGAGAGCCACATGACATGAACAAATATTACACATATGTTTTTATTGAAAAATACGCACATTTACTTTTTATTAACATTAAACGAGAATGCGAAAAATAAAAACAAAAGGGGTAAAAATAGATATTGATAATTATATTTATTTCTCCAATGATATTTGTAGATGGGGGGGGCTTTAAGAACACATTTAAAGTTAAAGTTGCTTTCTTTCTCTGTTCCCCCCTGCCTCAAGCCTACCCAGGAAGGGGAACTGGTTGGGGAAGGGAAGACCGATTGGGGAGGGGAGGCATGCCCCCCCTCGCTTGCCCAGCTGCCCTGCCGGGAGCCACACAATATGTGTGAAAGAGCCGCATGTGGCTCATGAGCCACAGTTTGACCACCCCTGGTCTAAACTATGGGGTGCTAGAGTTCTGTGATTGAAATTCCAGAAGTCTAATTTGGCCATAAAGTTTCTGGAAAGTGTTGGAAGAGAAGGACTGGATGCTGTCTCATAGGCTCAGCCTCCAGAGGGGGGTTATATAAGAGAGTCAGGTAGGTAGACAGGCAAACTGTGAGCATCCTTCCTATTTACTCTTCAGCCTCTGTCCCTTTGATGTGTAGACTGATACTCTCAGGGAACAGCTTCCTTCCATTATCCCTTCTCTCTCACACACACACAAAGAAGGAGCACAGTGCTCTCCATCTTTGGCACCATGGATGCAAATGCATTCTGCATCTACATACATCCAGCTAGTTCAGTTAGATTTTATCCCTGTCTCTCAACCTGCACTCTCTAGAATGTAGTTCCTTGAATGTACTTTGAAACTGACAAGTAGTTTGAAACTGACAAGTAGTTTGAAACTGACAAGTGTCTCTGTATAACTCTATAACTTTTGCTAGCACATACAGAACAAATAGGCTACTGCTGCATGTCGCCCTTGTGCACTCGGCTAACTAAGACATAGATTACTGGTTCACTATACCAGTAAACATATATACATGACTATCCCAGTAGTCATGTATGGCTGCAAGAGTTGAACTATAAGGAAGGCCGAGCACCGAAGAATAGACTGCAAGAAGATCAAATCAGTCAATCCTAAAAGACATCAACCCTGACTGTTCCCTGGAAGGCCAGATAATGAAATGGAAGCTCAAATACTTTGGCCACCAAATGAGAAGGGAGCACTCACTGGAGAAGACCCTGATGCTGGGAAAGACTGAAGGTCAAAGAAGACGGGAACAGCAAAGGATGAGATGGTTAGACAGTGTCATAGATGCAACATACATGAAATTGAGCCAACTTCAGAGGATGGCGGAAGACAGGAAGGCCTGGCGTGATCTGGTCCACGGGGTCGCGAAGAGTCGGACTTGACTGTGTGACTGAACAACAACAACAACAACAATACCAGTGAATCTAACAGAAAGGGGGTAGTCTGAAGGGTGTGTGTGTCATGGAACTTCCCTCATTATGCTGTTTCTTCAGTTAGTAATGGCCTCATCCAGCAGGTTGAAGCCCCAGTAGGGAAAAAGATAAGCATCCACATTGTACTTCTTTTTCTGTCATATGGATTAAAGCAGCTAGTGGGAGGGCTAATTTCAAACAAGGGACCCCATCCTTCTCCTGTGGCAGATTTCTAGACATAAATAACACATCTGGAGTCTCAGTCCCAACACCCCAGTATCATGTGACATTTAGCCCACAGTGGCTTGTTTTAAGGCTACCTTCCAAGGTCATAGCTGATGTGAGATTTGGAAGGACTCATCCATCAAAAACCCTATTCTTTTCCACCAAGAGAACCAATCCATATGTACATTTCGCGGGGGGGGGGCAGTGTCAAGGTGCTCCCTCCAATCGAAGCCAAAGTCAGTGCAAGAACTCTGTGTCTTACAGCACAGACACACAGTGTGATTAGGACACACTGGTTTCAGTCACAACCACCTTATAGACTCCATTGGAGGTAAAATGGTTAAGTTTTAGTGCCTCTAACATTAAAAAGAGAGCACTTGTAAGCTCCATTTTCTCCTAATTCCTAGTTGTGTCATTTGAATATGTTTTTCCTCTCCTCTGGTGTGTTACTTTAAAAGAGCTTCCAATTTGGCCAGCAGCTATTGGAAGAGATGGTAAAATATCTACTTGGGCAGTGAAGCTTGGATTTCTGAGCAGTGGCTTGGAATGTCCCTGGAAAGTTTTCTTGCTTTCTGCTCCAAGATTGTCTATATTCCGCGGGGATGGAAAGCTTAATCTCATGTGCACCTTTTTAAGAGCAGGGAGGGAAAATAGAAGAAGGAATATCCCCCCCCCAACAATAAAGGCATGGGGGAAGGGCAAGAAAACAATAGGGGCAATCTGTCTCCAGCTTCTGCCTTTTTAATCAGTGTGCAAACAAGCTTGCAGAAATTCCCTGCCTTTGCCTACCTTATTGAAGAAAGGAACAATCTTTTCTTGTGATGTTAGTATGCAATGAATTCATCTCAGGCATGCCAATATCTTAACAGGAGTACACAGATGTTCTCCTCCTCTCCAATGATCAGCCATTGAACAAGTTGTAATGTACTATGTCCAGATGTGTTGTTAGTGAATCAGCTCATAGTTTATTCAAGGTGGGAGAAAACTGTGACAACCAGCAGGACCCGCTTAAATGCCGGTTCATGCCACATCCACATCCACACCCAACACCTGTGATAGGCTTATTTAAAGCGCATCCATAACCCTTGGTCCCTATTAGGATCTGGACTGACCGATTGGCCTGTTCTAGGATCCTCTGAGTCTATTGTTTCAGGTCGCAAAGCTTTGCTTGTTCGCTTGACCACATGCGAGCCCAACCACGTGTGCGGTCCTTAGTTAGTATGCAACACAAGGGTTACCAACAGAGCTGGAGGAATGTGTTTTGTCCCTTTAACAGAGGCTCAATATGTGGAAATGGGCAGCTGAAGCCTTTCATGGCATGGAGGGAAATAACACCTCCTGGTAAATAACATCTCATTAAGCCTCTATTAAAAAGTTGGGACATTTTTCTCCAGGCCTGCTGGAAACCCTGCAACCAGCTGAGGGGGTGGGGACTGATAAATGTGATGATGCCTTCTGTTTCACTAGGCAGACTGGCATCAGCCAGACATTTATCCCCCCCACGACCACCACCCAGGGAGCCAGAACGGTTTACAACTAGGGGTGTGCATTCAGCATAAACTGAGCTGAAAAAACACCTGGGAAATACCTTACCAGTATTTTTTGGGTAATATTTAAGCCAAATACAGATCAGAGGATCTGACTGGCTATCGATATAGCTGAGCCGGAATAAAGCAAGTTTTTTTGGCTTTTATTCAGGTATATTCGGCTATACCGAATGGCTGGTGGGCTCCTTTTACAGCTCTGAGCTCCCGCCACCCCAGCTGATCCTCTCTTGCCTCCCTGCCACTCACAGATCCTGAGGCTAGCTTCTCCTGCAGCATGGTTTAAACTGCACACAGGAGAAGCCCTTTCAGCCAGGTCTACATGCAGATCCTGGGGCCAGCAGTTTAAACCGCATTGCACAAGAAGCCAAGCCAGCCCCAGGGTTGGGCTGGCTTTTAAAAAATCAGTATTTTTTCCCTCGGGTCTACTGAATCTGAAAAAAAACAGGATTTTTTTGAAAAATCCCATATCCGAGTACCATACCAGTATTGGAATCCGGGATTTTTCAGAAATACTGAAAATATTTTTTGGTCCAATAGACCTAAACTGAAAAATAATGGGTGGTGGTGGTGGTTGTTTTGCACGCCCCTATTTACAACATTGATCTCCCATCCTCTGTTGCATCCTCACAATAACAACCATGTAAGGTACATTAGGCCAGGGGTGGCCAAAGTGCAGTTCGGGAGCCACATGCGGCTCTTTCACACAGTCTAATTTAATGTTAATAAAAAGCAAATTTGCATATTTTCCAATAAAAACGTGTGTGTAATATTTGTTCATGCCTTGTGGTTCTCAAACAGCTGATCTTTATTCTGTGTGGCTGTCACATTAAGCAAGTTTGGCCACCCCTGCATTAGGCTAAGAGAGAGCAACTGGCCCAAGGTTAGCCAGTGAACTATCAATATCATACTGGTCTACTCTGACTAGCAGTAGCTACCAGTACTGCCTTATTGTTTTAACTAGAAATGCTGGGGATTGAACTTGGGACCACCAGGGTTGCCAACCTCCAAGTAGTGGCTGGAGATCTCCCGCTATTACAGCTGATCTCCTGGTGACAAAGATCAGTTCATCTGGAGAAAATGGCCACTTTGGATGGTGGACTCTATGGCATCATCCCCCACTGAAGTCCCTCCCCTCCCCAAACCCCACCCTCCTCAGGCTTTGCCCCCAAAATCTCCAGGTGTTTCCCAACCTGAAACTGACAACCCTAGCTTCCACTGAGCCACAGCCCATTCTCATGACTTGTGTGGATGAGCCAACACAGAAGAGAACTTCCATCGTCAACATTACACTCACCTAGGGCTGTTGAACCTCTCTATGGGCCTCAAGACAAAGATTCCTTCTAGGCCCTCCCTTGTATCATTCAAAGATCACATGAAAACAAATCACATGTCTTGTGGTTGGCACAAAAAGGCTAATAATTGTTTATCAGGCCGGGCCCCAGCTTTGGAGGGTTCTGGGTCACAGGGCTACCATCAGCACAACACAGAGAGCATTTAAAACAAGTACATCTTAAGGACCTGGATAACCCAAGCTAGCCTGATATCATCAGATCTCAGAAGCTAAGCAGGATTGGCCCTGGCTAGTATTTGAATGGGAGACCTCCAAGGAATACCAGGGTTGTGATGTGGAGGCAGGCAACGGCAAACTACCTCTAAACATGTCACCTTGAAAACCCTATGGAGTCACTATAAGTCAGCTCTGACTTGACAGCAAAAAAAGAAAGAAGAAAAACAGCTCAGGGAAGAAGCATAAGTTGTTCTAAATCGGTCCACTGGTCCAGCATCCTGTCACACATTGACCAAGCAATTATTCCAGAAGGCCAAGAACAGGGATTAGAGTCCAAGGCCACTGATATTGCCTCCTGGCATTGGAATTCAGAGGTTTACTGTCTCTGGATGTGGAGATTCCCTTTAGTCTCAATGTCTGGTAGCCTCTGATAGACCTAACCTCCATGAATCTGTCTAATCCCCTTTTGAAGCCATATTGCCATCAGTACATCGTCTGGCAGTGAATTCCACACTTGCTGAGTAAAGAAATCTTTCCTTTTATCCTTTTGATGCAATTCTCCTGCTTCTCCTTGAGTCCTGCAACAAACACAGCAGTGGACAAAAGACAAGGCGGAGGGTATAGTGACACACCAGCATCACCTTGACCAGGTCTCTACACAATAAGGGCACTTGGAATGTTAGGCACTTTTCTTGTGGGGCACACACACACACAAACACACTCTTCAGCCAGAATAAACAATCCATCCTCTGTTCCCAAATAGTTTGCCAGCCCACAGACCTCTGAACCAAATGCAAAACAAATGCAAGGACTCTGTTCTCTCCCTCTCGCTGCCACTTCCCACACACACACCCCACCCCAACCCCCAGTGAGTAAACCTCAGCCTACCGGGCGAGGAATCACAGGCATGGGAATGGGTGGGGGTAGGGCTGGCTGGGCACAGCATGCGAATTCCATGAGGCTAGCTGGTGATGAGAGAGAGAGAGAGAGAGGTGTGAAAGTAAAATAAAAAATCGGAAGTTGGGGAGCCTGGGTTGGAAGGGAAGTCGGGGGGCTTGGAAGTAAGTCAGGGGCTGGGCCCCGAGAGGCCCTACTGTAGCTACGGACCCACCTTTAGTCCTAGGCTTGCCAAGTCCCCACGGGGGGCAGGGAAACTCCTGCCCCAGAGGCCCGTTCCCCGCAGCCGGTGGATTGGGTCCCGGGGGGAACCCCACCCTGACGTGCACGTCACCTGGAAGTGACTCGACCACACCGGGCACGCTGGGGGCGGGGCCACAGTCATCCGAGGGAAAACTCTATGGTTTTCCCTTGGATGGTCGTGGCCCCGCCCCCAGCGTGCCCGGCGTCATCACTTCTGGGTGACGTGCGCGTGCACTCCAGCCACCAGCCGGGAGTCCCCCGCTGCGGCTCAAAAACCACTTGGCAACCCTATTTAGTCCTCCTCCAAAGCTTTGCTCATAGCTGCAGGTGGCCTTTCTTTAGAACCCAAGCAAGACTCCCTCTCACAAGTATCCCTGCAGGCAAGGGAATCGAAAGAGGGCTGGTATTTTTTGATGTAGTATTAAAATTTAATTTAAAAAAGAAAAAGAAAAAAAAAGAAAGAGGACTGAAGTGATGGTTCACCTTCTGCCATTCCTGGTCATCTGGGGATGCTTTCCGTCTTCACCTAGCTCATCACTGACTGTACTTTAAAATGGATTACATTCCCCGGCCCTGCAATATACGGAGAGCATATTCAAAGAAGATACACATTTTCTCCTAGCTTGATGGAAATGCTAAGCTAAGCTATACTGTGAGTCATCTGGAAACGATCATGTCCAAATTCAGTTTTTATACAACTACCTCATGCATGAAATTCAAGTTCAGACACAGTGTTCATGAGCTTTTTGGGGGAGCCAAACCAAGTTCCCAGGCTCCCTCTACTCTCTCACGGCAAGTGGATTGGGAGTTTGCCGAGGTGGCAGTTTGAAAACAGCACACGTTTCAGTATGGAGGAAGCACCCGAAGAGGAAACCTGATGAGCAGTGCAGCTTCCTTAGTCTGATGCCTGAAAAGAACCTTCTCAGCACTTAGAAATTCTCATGTTTATGAGTGAGGTACATATATGTCATGATTCCATCACAGCTCCCAGGAAGAAAATGAAGAACATGGTCTTTGGTACAGAATCCCACTTCTGGGGATTTTGCAGTGCAAAGTAAAACATGCGTAATTGTTCCAGTTAAGCCAACTGATTGATTGAAAATGTTTCTATCCCACCCTATATCCTCAGACTCAAGATGGCAACCAGGTTGTAAGGTAGTCTTGCCAACTTCCAGGTGAGGCCTGGAGATCTCCCACTATTACAACTGATCTCCAGATAATAGAGATCAATTCCCTGGAGAAAATGGATACTTTGGAAGGTGGGCTCTATGGCATTGTACCCTGCTGAGGTCCCTCCCCTCCCCAAACCCCGCCCTCCCCAGGCTCCACCCCTAAAATCTCCAGGTATTTCCCAACCCAGAGCTGGCAAACCTCTTCTGAGGACACAAATTATAATAGTCCAGTTAACAAAATTACAACCCAAATTAAAATACACAAATGACAATTTTATTTTATGGGTATTGTGTGTGTGCCTTCTGGTGACTCCTAGTGGAGCTAGGATGATTCAGAGAGGTGGCTTCTGTGTCCCAGCCCTGGTATTCTTCGGAGGTCTCCCTTCCAAACACTTGCCAGGGTCGGCCCTGCTTAGCTGTCGAGATCTAACGAGATCAGGCTTGCCTGGGCTATCCAGGTCAGGGCCACAAATGACAAATTCATGAGCTTAGACTGGGGTAATTCTGCGGTCACACACACTAAGACCGAGTTCAGACTGGCAATTTGAAGCACTTAGGGAGTCATGGCAAAGAAAACCCGGAATAGACCTGGAACAGCTTGTTCCCGGTATTCCCATTCACACTGCAACGAATGAAGTGGGAGGATACCGTGGAGGAAGCGCAAGGGAGTGTTTGCACTGTCTCCTGCCCCCGGCGGTCTGTTAGCATGTGTTCCGTACTCAGCCGCATGCGCCTATGAACATGGGCGCAGCAGCAAATTGGGCAGGATCGACTCCACACTTCCACTAGTGCCAATGTCTGACCTTCTCCAGGAGGGTCCTTGTGTGGCCGCCATGTTGCCAGTTTGTCTCCTGAGCCTGGGTGGAGCTTTTACTCGGTGCGCCAGAGTGTCCCGGTCGTGTGCATATGCGCACATGCACCTGCCGCGGAACCAGCTGGCACCTACTATCAACTGCAGGTTGCTCCGCCTTAGCAGCACTTGCGTTCACACTCAGGGAACCGGAATCAACCCGCTGTACACACAGTTTGTTACCACTTTCACCTGGTACTTTTTAAACCTGGGAGGGAAGTGGCACAAGACGGCTTGAGTACGGCTGGGGGACGCCTGAAAGATGTGACTGCGTGAACCCGCCCCTTTAACCCTTTAATCCGCTACTGAAATGCTCCTGAAACGTTTGCCTGCCGGGCCAAACTGCCAGTCTGAAAGCGGCCTAAATAATTCACTTTCAATCCACTTTCCAACTGGATTTTTACTGTGTGAACTGACAAAATCCAGTTGGAAAGTGGATTGAAAGTGGATTATTTAGTGTGTGTGACCGCAGCCTCAGTTTGTTTTTTAAAGAAAGCTTCTATAACTGTGGCGGTCAGCTTGCCAACTTCCTCCAGAAAAAAAAGTCCTGTCTCTGTAGCAGAATCTTAATGGGATGCTATTTTTCCTGGGGGATGTTATTTAACTGCATGCTATGAGCTGCCACACATTAAACATCTGCTAAAGGGATAAGAATTTTTCTCTCCAGGTGTTTGGGTAGCCCTGCTGTGAAGATATATGACTGATGCATGTAGAAGTCTAAGAAGCCAGAGGGATGGGTGGCTGAGTAACGTTTTTAGCAGCTGAGGGCAGAACTTCTGTGCCAAGAGACTTTCTGCCGGGCAGCCGGTCCTTGGCCTAAATTTACCCCTGGGACTAATGACTCTGCATATCGGTCCCTGCAGCCAAATGCTTTTTTTTTTTTTGTATTTACAGATTAATTTTGTATGTATTTTTTAAAAATCATCAATGCATACAGCAAATCAAATAAAATATCTGCAGTGATGCTACTTACCCTCCTCCTACGCAACAGATGCATTATGATTGCTGCAGTCATTCATGTCAGGAGTTAATAGATACAGACTAATTGTTAAAGTGTATGGATTAGATGATACTGGAAATATAAATTGAACTCGGTGACACAGCAAAGGTGAGAAATGGAGTCTATTTCTTGAGAAATGTGTTCGTCTTCTGACTTCTATAAGCTGTGCATATTAACCATGGCAGCTGCAGCGGCAGTATTGTACTCAGAAGTTCCACTGATTCCATTGGGATTACTTCCAAGTAAATGTACATGGCACTCGAGTAGCCCAACACTAAGTGCTTGGGAGACAGTGTTATTTTGTTCAAGGGGACTTACTGCCAAATGGGCAAGTCCAAAACCTCAGGCTCATTTTATTTCCATCTGAAGTCAAGGTTTTCTCTTTCTGATCAGGACTTTGATATATTTATTTAGTCCGTTTTTATCCCGCCCTTCCTCCGAGGCATTCAGGGCAGCATACATCAGTCTCCTGTTGTCCATTTTATCCTTATAACAACCCTTTGAAGTAGCTTCACCTAAGAGTGAACGAATGTCCCAAGGACACCTGGGGCAACTACCCAGCTACTCTGGATCCAATGCTCTAACCACAATACCACACTGGCTCTCAGATTTATCCGTCCCCAAGCACTTTGACTTTAAACTAAGCTTGTGAAAAGAAGTCAGCCAACCTGGGGAGTCAGGTGAAGAGGGATGGAGGGAGGAGGAGGAGGAGGAGGAAGGAAGGAAGGGGCTACTATGTCATGCTAGCTGTTCTCAGGGCACTAGAGCAATCTGAGCATTGCTACAATAGCAACCAAACAAACCTTAGACGACAAACACGGTAGTCACCCATCTTGTCAATTCGCTTCCTGATATGTACAGACCTCTCACCTCCTTTGAAAGTCTCATGAAACTTTACCAGGACACATTCTCTAAATATATCTCAATAATATACAAAGATCTTCTTCACTCGCAATCTACAGCCTTATTGAATTACCAGAAGGCTTGGCAAAAAGACTGTGATAACATCCTATTGCCAGCAGACTGGGACGATATTTGGTCCTCACCATCTTTGCAATCCAAATCTTTGAACATTCAGTTGCAGAGTTATAAGATCCTTACCAGATGGTACCTCACCCTATGAGACTCCATCAGATATCCAAAGCCAATTCTCCTCTTTGTTGGCGCTCCTGCGGGGAATCTGGCACTTTTTTTCATTGTTGGTGGGGGTGCACAGAAATTCAGCATTTCTGGTCCAAGGTTATCTTTTCCATCAAAAATATAACTGGGCACTCGATACCACTGCAACCTGAACTAATATTACTTGATTTATGGAATGCCCCCCATATACCCAAATGTAGCCAAGACCTTATTTCGACTCTGCTAATAGCTGCTAAGGTGGTTATTGCGAGTAGCTGGAAATCTACCGACAAACTTCTTCTTTCCTCTTGGCATTTAAAAATCTGGGACTTTTACATCATGGACAAACTTTCTGATGCAGTGGCTTCCTCTACTAATAGTTCATGTTCAAAATCTACTTTATGCACGAAATGGTCTCCTTTTTTAGAATATGTTTTTAATAATGACACTTCTAAATTTGCTGTTCCTTCTCAGTATGTTGCAGTGTTTCATTACATGTAATTTTGTGTTGGTCATATTTATACCAAATCCCATTGTTGTTTATTGTACTATAGATTAATAAAATATTTAAAAAGAAAAAAAAGGAAAAAAAAGGAAAGTTTGAAGACTGTTAATTATGACGTTTCAGCTACAGGCCCTCTGCAGATAGTTTAATCTTGCTTCTAAATTAATTGTATTACAACAAGGAGAGTGAATAGGTCTAAACAAAGTTTCAGTACTTAATTTGTTAAAAGTAGACTGGCAGGGATTCATAGAGCGCATGCATGTCCTTTCATCAAATAAATAAATACATGTTGGTGCTGGTGTGTGTGACAATGTAGCCATGGACAATGTTGCCACTGCCCACCCACCCCATCTGGCTACTCAGCATCGCACAGCAGTGATGTTTTGTGTCATGTGGTCTGCAAGACGGAGCTCTTCCGCCAGGCCTTCAGTTGAGGCAGCGGGTACCCAATTCAATCTGGCCTCCCCCCCCCCATGAGTCGCTCTTATGTGTCTGTTGAGGCATAATTTATTTTAAAGTATTTAGTGTTGTACTTATTTTATTGTATTTATTGTATGGATCCCGTTATTCTGTTTTTATGATGTAAATCTGCACTCAGCAGATTGTTATGGGTTGGAACCCGCCCTGAGCCTGCTTTGCGGAGAGGGCAGGATATAAATGGAAGGAAATGAATAAAATCTATCCCCTGCACATGGGAAAGAAGCCTGGTGGCAGGACTGTCCCCTCCTGGGGCCTGTGTCACGCCCCGGCAATCCTACTGGCTGCTGTGGTAGTCGGGGATGGAGGACTTCTTCCCCCCACAACGAGGACCCTTTGCGCTCACTTTCGCCCTAACTGCACACAGAGGTGTTCACACTCAGGAGGGATGGGAGAACTTTTTGGGGGGTGCATAACTGAGACCCCAGAAATGTAATCTGCCCCCAACTCAGAGAGACTGTAGAGGAGCCAGTCCTAACATCCAATATGGAAGCAACCCTAGAGGCCCATCTATTACTTGGAAACATACTTGAAATAGTCCCCATGCATTATTTCAGTGCATGAATACATGTCAGCACTTCAGTAAATAAGCACTTGGTTGGGCAAGAAGCTGTAAACAGTCCTCCTTTGTTATGCTAGACAGTTTGCACCACTAATCACTTAAAATGGAAAATTC
Organism: Gekko japonicus; assembly: GCF_001447785.1. NCBI lineage: Eukaryota > Metazoa > Chordata > Lepidosauria > Squamata > Gekkonidae > Gekko > Gekko japonicus. The sequence continues at coordinate 212,347 of NW_015176474.1, forward strand.
TGATTTCCCAGAGGAAAAAAAAATCCAGTGTTGATATTGCTATATATTAACATATTTCCAAACAAACAGAAGCAACTTTTTAAAGCCTCCCACTGAATTATTTCCATTAATCTACAACTGGCAAGGACACAAAACCAGCACCAAGTTTTAAGAAGCACACGACTTCCATTCACTTCAGTGGGTCCTGTGCAGAGAATCCCACTGGAATGACTAGAAACTGCACAGCAGCAGTGCTCTCGGGATTGCTCCCAGTACTACGAAATATGGCTTATGCATTACGAAGTGTTAAAAGCCACTCCTCTGCTTGCCACAGATTCCATTTTGGACAACTGAGTTTTATTTTGGATAGTCAAAACATCCATTTTATTAGAGCTGAAATCCAAGTTCTTGGAGAACTTAGAACACCTGGTGATGTCATCAGGCTTCAGTGAGGTTGATGGGGAGTCATAGGATGACAACTGGAGTTGCTGACTCCAGCTTGAGAAATATGTGGAGATTTGAGGGTGGTATCTCTGAGCCACCCCGTCTCTCAGCTCATGCTGAGCAGTGGGGGCTTAACTACTGGGTGCCTCGGCTGAGGACTCACACTTCTGAACCTGTGCCTGACATTTTCCCCAAAAGCACTTTCCTGGGGGCATCTTCTTTGGAGGGGCATAACTTGGACCCCGGCGATTGATGGGTGCACTCTGGACCTATGTGTTTCAGCCCCGGGGGGGGGGGCTGTGAGAGTTTTGGACACACCTCCGTGGCTCATGTGGTGTGGCTAGGGTGCCCATTAAGCTGTCATGGGGTTACTTTGGGGAGCCCCTGTGGTAACTCTGGGGATGTCTGCCTTTCTGTTTGTCACTGAGAACCTGCCTTCGGAGACTTGGGGGTGGCCCTGCCAGCAGTCAACTACACATCAAGTTAACCCTCACTTTCTTTGAATATTCTCTGATTCCTTTGGTTTCCTGGAGGCTGGTACCCTCTTTCCAGTACCCAAACCCCTTCTCTTGAAACACCAGTACTTGTCTTGAGTTTTTGACTGACTCTTAAGGTCTCCAATGTCAGTTTCTAACCGCACCAGACCAGGATCTCTGCACTCTTCATAGCTAACTCCCTGTTTGACTGGGTAGGGAATTTTCTTCTCTCTCTAGAAGATCTACACCCTTTCCTTGGTCCAAATGGGAGTCTTTGCCTACTTCCTAAACCTCCGTGCCTACTTCCCAAACCTCCTTGCCAACTTTCCCCCACTGTCTGCATTAAACTGCTCTCAGCTAAGGGTGAAATCAGACTGTCAGTATTCAACTCAGTCAAGGCAGAAATCTGACTGACTCTCTCCTCAGCACGCAGCTCTCTCAGGACTTTCTCTGCTCAGCAGATGCTGACCAATCAGATTGCTTGGAGAAGCCTATCACTCAAGGCTCTCTGGCTTCTGTGAAGAATTAACCCTTCACAGTCCTATATCTGTTTATACAACACTTCTAAGCTTTTAAAAGTGCAATCCATCTGTGATGACCTCCTATTGAGGAGGACTAGGTTTCTCTTTAAATTATCCTGGGTGTTTATAAAATAGATAGTTCCGGCTGCCACCAGGAATTTTCTAAATTCCAAATCCACTCTCAGTTTCTTATGTTGGTATTGTGACCCAGAGTCTAGGCTTTCAAGGGTCTCTGTGGTCCTAAGGAATAATTGATATGACTTCTGGGATTAACTTAAATAAGAGAGGATTTGTTGAAAGGGGAACAAAATAAGAGGTTGGTTATTATGTAACTGGTTCGGAATAAGGTTCCTGTAAATGAGCTTGTCAACTGTATCACTTTAATACACATATACTGATCCTTCTCGGATCCCACACAGATTCTTTCACCTCTCTCACTGACTGAATTTCCACTGAACAACAGGATTAGTGTGATCACCTTTTTTATATAACGGAACCACTATTGCATTCAACCATGCTGAAGGGATTATACCAGTTCTATCTACTATTGTAAATAAAGATGCAAGTACAGAGGCCCACCAGTCCGGGTCTAATTTGAGAATTTCAGAGGGGATGGCATCGGGGCCAGGGGCCTTCCCTGATTTCATTTGATCAATTAATTCTTTAATTTCATCCGATGACACAGGAGGCCAGTCAGGAAGATCAACTAAGGGGGGGCTCTAGAAACTTGATGCAGGATGGTTCTTGATAGAACAAGTCTGAGAAGTACTGAAACCAAACATGAGAAGAAATGGCAGACATGGAAGGATCGTCAGCATGGAATGCACCAGAGACTACGGCCCAGAACCTTTTTGAGTTGTTTAAAGTTGTGGCATGGTATAGCTCATCCCACTGGGTCTTAAAATAGTCATCTCTCTCTCTTTTTTTAATAAGTTGGTGCAGCTGATTCATGAGACGCAGAATGTTGGGGCGTCTCTTACAATTGTCCAGGTGCTGCAGTGCCTTCTCTGTCACCTAAGAAGCTACAGTTCCCAGGGGGGCTATATGCGAATGTGTATGAGATCCAAATACTGTCAGGGTGCATGTTCCAGCTTTACGAGCCAGAAGGAACTCTAGGAAAAACAGATGCACTTTTTCAAAATGTTTGCCAATACGGAGCCAAGGGCAGTATGCTACTGTGGAATCCAATCTTGTGAATGGACACAAAAGTTGTGATCCTGTGCATGGTAAGGTTCCTGTACTCTCACTGACATTAATTCAATTCCAACAGCCTAGCAGTTTCTAGAACTGCAGCTGTGCAAATTATTAGGCAATGATCAGTGCAATCCTAAACAAAGTTACACCCTTCTAAGCCCATTGACTTCAATAGACTTAGAATGGTATGACTCTACTTAGGACAGTGCTGAGTATGAATGAATGATGTGTTTTGTCCAATGTTATGTTCATCTGGCACAGGAAGGTTGTGATGCTTTTTGGCACAATCATACCTGGTTCTAATTAGAAACAGCATGATGAATGATTGCCTGCTGATTAGCATAGAAATGCTGGTAATAAACTAAATATTATTACAATAATTATTACAAAGCATGTCCTGTCTTGCTCCTTTTAATTTGATCAGCCAGCCATAGCAGAAGTGAAAAGAGGCTTCAAACATTTTAGAAGCATTTTAATGATCATTAATTGCTTATGCATCAGTTTCAGATCATCATTAGAATCCTTTAATGTTTATAGTGCCTCTAATGCATCAGACAATATAGTTGGGCCCACACATCTTTGCATCTGGTTAGATACACCAGCTGTACAAGCTCAATCGGAGCCACAAAGCTGTCTGTTTAAACTGACAGCAAAGCAGCTGCATTCTCTTTTTGAATGCAAAACTTCACAGTGAATTATAATTTTGGCAATCATAAAAAAATACAAGAGAATAAAGTTGGTCGATTGTGTAGTTGGTAAAGGAAAAGAAGAGGGGATTTTAACAAAACAACCGCCGAAAACATGGCCCAGTTCTCACTGATGTGGTAAACAGTTTATATAGGGTTGTGTTGTGGGTACTGGCTCTGATGAGGCTGACTACTCAGATGAGGAAGAAGCAAGGAGCAACCCAGCCTCTTCTGGAGTCAGCCCAGCAGAGGAACCCTTAACAGCACCTGAGGGAGAAGAGGCTCCAGCAGCTGCACAGGAGGTGCAGTCAGAGGGAGAGACTGATCCAGAGCCTGGCCCAGCACCCCCCCAGTTGGAGACACCCTGAGGCCAGAATCCCCACCTCCTGAGTGTCCCGGACGCAAGGCACGCCAGCGGCTGAATATGCAAGAGCGGAGGAAGAGTGCCAGGCTGCAGCTCTTGCAAAAGCAACGTGAGGAGCTTTGAGTCTTGGTAGATTGACTCCCAGGGAAGGGAGGACATGTTCATAAACACCCCACACACCTGCCTCAGTGTGGTAGCAACCGTGCAAGCTCAAATTCGCTCCTAGCTTGTAGCAACCACTCCTTGCTCCTGCAACTTTGGACTGATTTCCTGGCTCTCTGACCCTTGGCTCTGTTATTTGACTTGATTTCAGACTGCATCTCCAGTTTCCAGTGTGTGGTAACTGTGGTAACCAGCTGAGCCAGTACAGGTTGTGACATTCCAGGGCTGTGACATTTCTGGAGATTTGGGTGTAAAGCCTGGGGAGGGCAGGGTTTGGGGTGGGGAGGGACCTCAGCAGGGTACAGCTCCCTATTTCCCCCAGAGGAAGTGATCTCTGGAGATCAGTGGTAATTCCAGGAGATCTACAGATTCTAATTAGTGTCTGGCAACCAGAAGGAGGAGATTGGATTTATACCCCATCCTTCACTTGGAGTCTCAGAGTGGCTTACAATCTCCTCTCCCTTCCCCTCCCCTCACCCTGTGAGGTAGGTGGGGTTGGGAGAGCTCTTTCAAGAGCTGCTCTTGAGAGAACAGCTCTGAGAGAACTTGTGACTGACTCAAGGTCACACCAGTAGCTGCATGTTGAGGAATGGGGAATGAAACCTGATTCTCCCAGACTACAGTCCTTCTAACTGCTACACCAAAATGGCTCTCCTTACCTTGCTCTTTGAGACTGGTAACTATAGCCTCCCTGAAACTGCTTTCTCCCATCTCTTCCCTGATTTCTTCTTAGCTAGCTTGTGTGCTTTCTGTGTGTTTGTATGTGTGTGTTTTGACCTTTTATTCCTATTTCAATAAAACCCTTTCCAGTTAAACATCTGACTGGTTTATTCTGAGAGTTCTCTAAGGGAAAGCTCCCGGTGTACATAGGTGGAGAATCCCAGTTACCCCCTCTCCACTTTGTCTCCTTTAAAACTAATTCCCCCTAATTAAATAGGAGACTGCCTATGTGCATAATAAAAGGGCTGTGGTTGGTTACAAGTGGGGTGTGTGGCCACTGTACCAGCTCCTCTTCCCTCTGTAAAGGGTATTGGCTTGTCCCTACATATATGAATAGGGTTAGTGAGAACTACATCAAAAAAGACTGGAAGGGTTTCCTGGCAAAGAGGGACTCTAGTTACAAGACATTTAACAGCTGAGACATATCGATGATGTGGATAAACCCGGCTAGCCTGATCTCCTCAGATATCAGAAGCTAAGCCAGGTCAGCCGTGGCAAGTATTTGGATGGCAGGCCTCCAAGGAATACCAGGGTCGTGACACAGAGGCAGGCAATGGCAAACCCCCTCTGAACATATTTTGCCTTGAAACCCCTGCAGGGTCGCTGTAAGCAAGCTCTGACTTGATGACAAAAAAGAGAGTATCTTTAATGCTTACTTTTAAAGAAAACGAGGGCTTAACAACATAAGGCCTAGTGAAGATGTAATAACTTGGTTACTCTCATATGCAAGCAAACCAGGCTTCTGTGTGGCATGTGCTGCTTTCTGATTGATTTGGACTTAATATTCAGCCTGCTTCAAGGAAAATGAGCATACTGTTTCATCATTACAACTGAGTAGGCCAAAGGGGAAGGCATTCCGGATCATGACAGAGGCACAGGGTGATGGTTCATTTTTAAGAAAAATAAAACTATTCTAGGTGTTCTTGATTCCTTAAAAATATTTTGAAAGATATGGCACTTTAAAAAAAGAAGAAGCAGAATCGTTACAAAGTTTAAGAGAATATGGCTGCATTCCAGGGAAATCTCTGCTCTGAAATGAAGGAAGCTCTGCTCACACCCTTGTACTTCCGGCTTGTTACCAAGCAATTACATTTTCGTAATTTTTCTCACAGACAGGGAAATTCCATTATATTGCAAAGGATGATGATTCATCACAGTCTATTCAGTGTTTTCTCTAATGGCTGAGGTCATGCTAATGGAATGTGGAAGGCCACTAGAGGAACTGAGACACTTCTTCAGAAGGAGGCACAACTGGTGTTCCCTCTCCGTTGTGCACGTGAGCGACATGGCACAGGAAGCCCTGCTCAGCAGCAGTCAGGAGCCCCGCGGGGTCTTACACTGCCCAGCCCCCATTTTAAGATTACAGCAGTTATATTCTGCTCAGGGTGTGAACTGCTCCACTCAGTAGAGAGAAGAAAATTGAGGGAACGTTGGACACAACAAGAACTGATGATAAGAGCCAGTGAGGTTAAGAGTGGCAGACTCTAATCTGGAGTTTGATTCCCCCTTCCTGCTTGGCGACCTTGGGCCAGTCACAGATCTCTCAGAACTCTCCTGTAGGAATGACGACTCTCCAATTGACACATTTGCCGCCCTGAGCCCGCTTGCGGGAAGTTTGGAAGAGCGGGGTATAAATGTAATGAAAATAAATAAATAAATGGATAAATGGGAAGAATATTTTTGCAATCAATATACTGACAACTGTTGGAAAAATGCAACTGTAGCATTTGTCAGTCTAAACTAACCCTGTATAAAGTGTTACCTGCACCTGTTCCCACCCCCTTTAGGTTCGTAATGGTCTGGTGAGTCCCCCTTACCAAGGCGAGGTAGAATGTTAAAAGAAAGTTAGCTGGAATGCAACACAAGGTTATTTAAACAATAAAATTGTTGATTAGCTAAAGACAAGCAAGGGATTTTTTTACTTCCTAAAAAAAGACAGTCAGTGGTTAAATATACAGAACAAAGATTTCCCCAAAGATTTCATCATCATCATCATCATCATCATCATCATCATCATCATCATCATCATCATCATCATCATCATCATCATCATCATCATCATCAAAATCATCATCATCATCATCATCATCACCTTCTTCTTCGCTGATACATGGCTCAGATATTCACTTGGCACATTTATTTTTTTATTAATTATATATATTTATAAGGCTGCCTTTCTCCTAAGCAAATGGGACTCAAGACACAGTATGGATACCGGTAGTTTCTGGCTATTTCACCCTTACATATCACCCCACTTGAAGTTTCATTGAGGCCTGGAGTTTCTCTAGTGTGCTGCCATGTATTAGCCAAGTGGTGGGGCAAGGTGTTGGCAAACCATCGTCACTTTCTGTGGTCTGATTTTCTTTGTGATTGCCCCTGCCTCCTCTTTGTGGAAGTGTTTTGCAGCACTAATGCGATTAAATTACAGGAACCAATCTAATAATGATTTTATGCACTGTTTATCAACAAATGCAGTTAAAAGAGATTTTCATAAATCTCTCCCTTAAAGTCATGGCACAGGAGGCAATGTTCTTTTTATCTTAAAATATACAACTGTTGTACAGCGCCTTGACTCCCCTCCGGCTGACAAACAGCCGCCCAATTGTGCGTGATGAATGCCGCCTCCTTTTCCTGTGGCTCAAAGGGGGTTCCCCTCCTCCCAACACTCACAGTGCACCAGGGCCTTGCTGACAGCTTAAGGCAGCTTTGCGAAAGAGTTCTGCAAGGAAACGTAATTTCCTTGTTTAGTAATATAGGAAACAGAACTCCCGCTGGGTAAGATAAGGAATTTGTTCTATGGAAGAAAACAAAGACCACTGTCTGGAAAAATACTGTACATTGAATGACAGTTCTGATTGCTGCTTTAAGAAGATGCTTAAGGTGTTAACAGGAATGTGACTGCTTAGCTTTTCTGTTTCAGGTCCTTCAGGCGTTGAGTTCAGTGTTGCTATGCCTCGCAAAATTGAAGAGATCAAAGACTTCCTATTGACAGCCAGGAGAAAAGATTCAAAATCTGTCAAGATAAAAACAAACAAACACAAGGATAATGTGGACTTTAAGGTGTGATGCAGCCGGTATGTGTATACACTCGTCATCCCAGACAGGGAAAAGGTTGAAAAGTTGAAGCAGTCTCTGCCATCAGGTTTGGCTACGAAGGAGCTGAAGTGAATATTGGTCATGCAGCTTAGCCTGTAATAGAGGAATTGTTTAACAAAAAGAATGCGGCTGCTCGCATCTCAATCCTTTGCCATCTCTGCTGATTCAGAATATAGTGTAACATGCTTAAACAACCAAAATAGGTCTGAGAACATAATAGGAAGGGCATTAGCAGAAATCTTTCTCCTCTCCACAGCAATAAATGTCTGTACGAATTTAGAGCCCAAAACTGTGGCTTCCCAGAAATACCATTAGGCCATTTCAATGGGACAGGTGAGCAACAGCTTACCTGTGCACCATTATACACACTCAGTATCATTAAAACTGGGCCAGTGTGTGTGGAACATTTGGCACACAAATGCAACTCCAGCTAAAGATACAATCACCTGGTATGTTAACATAGCACATATTTATTTCCTTTTTAATTTATTTACTCTATAAATAAATTCTCTCTCTTCCTGAGACTCAAGGCGGATTACAGAGTGTAAGTCAATACAATCAATAGAATGAGACACCTGATAAACAGTATAATTCTAGAATTACAACAGTCTGAAACAAAGTGTAGATAGAGTATTCGACACAGGATGTTCAATAATGCAGAAAATAGTGTTACATAAGTATTAAAGATGCAGTGAGACTTGGGATAAGACATACAGCAAACAGATGATGCATACTATACACAGAGGTATAGGTCATAGTCCCATTACCTTTAGGGTTGCCAACCTCCAGGTGGCTCCTGGAGATCCCCCACTGTTATGATTAATCTCCAGGCGATCAAGATCAGCTCCCCTGGAGAAAATGGCTGCTTTGGAGGGTGGACTCTATGGCGTTATATCTTGTCGAGGTCCCTCCCCTCCCCAAACCCTGCCCCCCCAGGCTCCACCCCCAGAATCTCCAGGTAGTTCTCAACCCAGAGCTGGTAACCCTTTATAGGGACTGAAGGGTCACTTTGCATTAGTCCCTGAGCATAGCGGCGTTGCACAGATAAGTTCTTCCTGCTCCTCAGTTTAATTCGGCTCTTAGTCCTCATTAGAAGAAGTCAGGCCAGACGAACACCTTCAAAGATACTAGCGTAGTTCCCAAAGAGAAGCTCATAACCCGGGTCATGGTGGCAGATGGTTTAATCTGCACCAGTCATGTATATACTGGGTGTATGATGTTCCCAGACCCAGGAAAAGTCAGAGTTCTAGCCAGAAGTCTGGTTTTAGCACAGTAATGTTGAGTGAGGCCTACTGAAGTCTTTCATAGTTGTTTGACAGCGAGAGACCTTGCCAGGGCCATAAGTAAAAGCTGGACTGGCTGTACTAGTGCAGACCGTGACACACTAGAACAATAAGAAAACATGGAACTGATTTCTAAATATTATACCAAAAATCCAAGCAAAAGGGAAACATAGGCCCCTGCCACACGGCAGGGGAAAAGGCGCTTGAAGGCGCGGCTTTTAAAAGCCACGCCAACGTTGACACGGCGCGGCGGGATCCCCCGGATCCCCCGGTCGCGCCGCCGTTTCTCCCCGGCGCGATCAAACGCCGGGGAGAAAACACGGCCCTAACCGGGGGCCGGCCGAACTGCGCATGTCCGAGCATGCGCAGTTCGCCAGTTCGGGTGCGGAAGCAGGACGCTTCCCAGATGTGGTGGTGTGATCGCGCCGGTTTGATCCGGCCCCGAACTGGCCCGCTCCCGGACCAAATCGCCGTGTGTGAACGGGACCATAGATAAGGGAAACTGAGTCTTCCTTTTGCAGGCCATATAACTCTCCATAGCCTCTCCTCTCAGGCATTTTTTGTCCAAGTGGAGCTCCCTTCTGAAGTTGGAGCTCAGCTTGAGGGGGAAAGTGCTGGAAGGGGGAAGACAGATTCCAAGAAGCTGCACCGTTAGCTGGAAGAAGATTTAGCATCCACTTGCCACTCTTGGTATAAAATCAGTTTGATGCTGAGTTTCACTGTTGCAATCCTGCAGACCAGTTTATCCCTTTACAGTTTTACTGTTCCCTATGGTGTCCTTGGGTCTGAGGAATGTATTGACTAGAACTACTAGCCCTCAGTTTGGTGTAGTGGTTAGGAACATGGACTGGGAGAACCAGGTTTGATTCCCCACAACTCCACATGCAGCTACTAGTGAGACCTTGGGTCAGTCACAAGTTCTTTCAGAGCAGTTCTCTCAAGAACAGTCCTTGAAAGAGCTCTCTCAGCCCCACTTACCTCACAGGGTGTCTGTTGTGGGGAAAGGAAGGGAAAGGGATTGTAAGCCACTCCGAGACTCCCTCAGGTAGTAAAGGGCGGGGTATAAATTCAGTCTCTTCTTCTTCATCATCTGTAAACATCTGGGAGCATTGGGGGGTGGAGACTGCTAGGATGGCACTTCCAGTTTCAGACATACTGATGCCAATTCTGATTTTTGAACAGGAAGTGATGTCATGATACCCTAGGAATTTCCAGATCTCTATGGGTTTTACCAGAATAATTTGAAAATTCCTCGAATGTCATGATGTCACTTCCTGTTCCGAAACTGGAAGTGATATCCTAGCATTGGGAAGAACCTTTCCCCACCACCACTCCACTGAACAAGGGTGGGAGACAGGGAGCATTGGCTGGACATTGCCTGCCAGAAGCAGGTATGTGGCAATCCTAGTATTGACTGTCATCTCACCTTAAAGTCATGTGACCTTCAGGCACATTGCGGACACAGTGAAAGTGAAAAGACTGCATGGAATGGTGCTGGCCAACCTGTAGGGAACTCATTGTGCTTGGCCACTGCCACAAGCATGGCTCACTTTTGCCACAAGTTAGACCCATGGCCACTTTTGCAACAATTCCCATTGCATGCTCAAAAGCTGAAGCCTGAATGTGACAGTGGGTACACAAAACCAGTTTACCTCAGAGGCCAATTCTGTGCTCAGATAAATCCACATTCCCTCAAAAGTTCAGCGTTGGAGTACAAAGCAATTACCTTGGATCAACAGATGATGTCACTGTAGCACCACAGGGCAAATACAGTGCTCTTTTAACATGTGGTGAGGTAAACATGAGCACTGAAACCATCTTGGTTTGGAATGCATGCCTGTACACATTCACAATGGAACAAAGATCTACTTTCAGTTCTGTCTTTATTCCCCCATGGGTTGTTTACATAGCACGAATACAGAAGAGCACTTGTTTCCTTTCTTGCTTCTTATTCAGAAGTCGTGTGTCTGTTTAATGTATATGCTCCAGGAGGACAGCAAGAAACAAAGTCTGTTTGAGTACTGCCTGTACATACAAGACTGGGTATATTACAATCTTAGGGCCAGTTATATGAAGTCAGCTGGATGGAGTTTCCTCTGGCCTGTACCGTTGCACTCCTCAAGTAGAAGAAACAAGTCTGAAAGCTCTCCTCCGGAAATAAATCCCCCACGTGCAGATAACCAGCATGCCAGAGAGAAGTGTTCAAACTACTGTGCTGCATAATGAAAGTTTTTCATGTTGATGTTTTTCACCCCCTTTGGAGCAGCAAGGGCCAGACCAGAGAAACTGCAGGGCCTTTATGGAGCTCTGCTGCTGTTGTTTTTAATAGCATATGTATGGGAACCTGGTTCAGGCTAGAACCGTGGCATTACTAGAACCCATGCCATTACTCCAAACTGAAACAAGCTCACCAGGCTACTGTTTGCCTAGGGTTGCCAGGTTCCTCCCCCCAGGGGGGGATGGAGGGGGATAGGGTTTCCAGATCCAGGTTGGGAAACTCCTGAACTCTTAGAGTTTTGGGGATGGAGCCTGGGGAGTACCTCACTATTGGTATAAATACTGTTCTTAGTATGCCAAACTCAGCTGTAAGCCTGATAAAGACTACCTGTCATAAGAGTCGGAGTGCTGAAGATATCAGGTTTTCTCCTCCGCCATTCTGAATAAACCCTGGCAAAGAGCACCTTCACTCAAAATGTGTTGTCACTTGGTATTTCCTCTCACACATTTTAATACCAGCAATTGACTCCCCCCCTCCCGTTTTTTTTGGCTCATCTTATTGGTATCAAGCAGCATTTTATCCAATAAAGATGGGGAAAGGTAGCAATAAGCTCTGAGATGTTAAAAAGGGAGAATTATTCACACCAACAAGAAACCTTTTGAGATTTCACTTTTTAACTAATTGGGGGCGGGGGGGGGGGCTGAGTTTGGTGCATCAGGACATCTTGACCCAAAGATAAAATGGAACGAGTGAATTAATAAATGGATAAATCTGCCATGGCCTCAATAACGTTTGGAGTTTCTGCGTCCATGCCTAGCAGCAAAATTGCAACATGATTTACATGATGTAAATCTATGTTGCATCTACATTTGCAGTTCTCTGAAATGAAATACCTACAGGGCAATCCTAAATGGAGTTATACCCTTCTAAGCCCCTTGACTTCATTGGAGTGAAAGGGGCCAATCTCTGCTTAGGACTGCCCTGCTATTAAGCATGGAGTGACGTTGACCACAAAAACCCTGCAGGTGACTACTGGACGGGGTTCGGTAGCCTTGTGTCTGTTCCCTTTAAATCTTCGGTGACGCCTTCTTCACACAGCCACAGCAGATGTCGGGCCATTGCTCCTCCAAGACAGGATGCCATCACAGTCCTGCAGGGGACGGGGAATAGAAGAAAGGGGACAAAGGCAGGATGCATCTGTCACACAACAAAGAACATCTGTCTTCAGCCAGAGCAGCTTTTGCAATGCCTTCACGGAACACAAAGGCCCAGGTTGACCAGCATGAACCAGGCAGTCAATAAAACAAGCCATCCCTCTAAGGCTGCCGGCAGAAGTCAGGCTTGCATTCTTCGCCGGAACAACAGGAGGATACGGGAATGGGATGGGGAACATCGTGGAGCACAGATCTCAGCTGTGCATCTGCTGCTTGTCTTTTATGGCCTCTCTTTGTGGGATGTACATAAAGAAGAAGAAGAGATTGGATTTACACCTCGTCCTTCACTCAGAGTCTCAGAGCAGTTTACAGTCTCCTTTCCCTTCCCCTCCTCACCACAGACACCCTGTGAGGTAGGTGGGGCTGAGGGAACTCTTTCGAGGACTGCTCATGAGAGAAGAGCTCTCAGAGAACTAGTGACTGACCCAAGGTCACACTAGCAGCTGCATGCGGAGTTGTGGGGAATCAAACCTGGCCCAGATTAGAGATCCAGATCACACACACACACACACACACACACACACTCTAAACCAAGGTCTCATTATATATGTCAATGGCAGGACCCGAATGGGTGGTGGTGGCCTGAGGAGGAAGAGGTCTGCACTAGATTAAAGTAGAAGATTATATCCCGACGAGTAAGAGCTCCGTCTCCTCCTCCCCCCCGCTCGATCTCCCCGAGGCGGTGGCGAGGCCGGTCTCCCCCCCGTAAGGGGACCCGCGATACTCGCGGGGGGGAGAAGAGCTCCATCTCCTCCATCCCCCCTGCTCGATCTCCCCGAGGCGGCGGCGGTGGCGAGGCCAGTCCTCCCCCCGCCCGGCTCCGAGGCGGCAGCGGCGAGGCCAGTCCTCCCCCCCCCCCGGCTCCGAGGCGGCGGCGGCGCGGCACCTTTGGAGGGATTTAAGTATCCCCCCGATTTTTTAAAAAACTTTTTAGATTTTTGTATACACCTGGGGACCGCCCCACGTGTGCACAAAACTCTCCCTCCCCCCCAATTGCCCCCTCTGTGCTGATTTAGATATCCGCACAGAGGGGGCTACTTCGGTGTTAGATATATAGATAATATGCCTCCCCTCCTCTCCCATATTTGTGAATATGATTTTCACCAAGTGCAAGGCAAAAGCCAATAAGCCAAGGAAATAGCTTTGCAGAACCTGGCAGGCCAGGGGAAGAATCTAGAGGAATCTGGCTTGTTAGGGACAGAATTCTTCTTGATATGGCGGAGGTAAGTCAGAATTTGAGGGATGAGGCTAGAATAGAGGAGACAGGTGGAGTTAGCGCCAATGGAGGACAGAAGGACCATTTTGCCAGTGCCTCAAGATCAAAGGGATCTTGTTACTGTATTTACTCAAAAGGACATAACTGTAACTTGTATGCTCGTGTGAGATGACTCCAGCCCCCACAGCATACCAAGGGGAAAAAACTAGTCTTGCACTGGAGTAAATACTGTAATTTTTTGGCATTTAAAAAGTTTTACAACTTGTTTTTATCATTTTTAAAAAATATTATGGCTAGGGACCTCGAAAACCTGGAGTTTGTCTTGACCAGAGGACTGGTTTTAAATGGCTTTTCACTTTTTGACTATCTAAATTTTGTTGGACTGGACTAGTGAAAGCCTGACTAGACCTAATTCTACTGTTTTACTTCCTGTTCTCCCCCATACCGTCTAAAAATGCTGTTCTCTAAATTATCAATACATGTTTGAGAACCGATGTTCTTCCTCCTTTTGTTTCTGGGCAGAAGCTCTTTGCATTGAACAGCAAAACAATTGGTGCAACAATCAAATCTCCACTGATGGGAAAGGCTGGTGGTCTGCACGGTGGTCAAGCCTCTACCAGGAAAAATGTGGCAATCCTGGTATGCTACGAGATCAGCTCTATCAAAAGGTTTGCTTCCAGTTTGGCGTAGTGGTTAGGAGAGCAGACTCTGTTCTGGGAGAACCAGGTTTGATTCCCCATGCCGCCACATGCAGCTGCTGGTGTAACCTTGGGTCAGTCACAAGTTCTCTCAGAGCTGTCCTCTCAAGGGAGAGCTCTCTCAGCCCCACCTACCTCACAGGGGGTCTGTTGTGGGGAGGGGAAGGGAAAGGAGATTGGCAGTCGCTCTGAGACTTCTTTGGTAGTGAAGGGCGGGGTATAAATCCAATCTCCTCCTCTTCCTCCTCTTTTTCTCCTTCTCCTTCTATGGAGGTAGTACCTGGTGTTAGCCTCTTGTCAGACTTTGCCTCTGAAAAGCTACTGAGCATGCGCACTTACCACAGAGCACCCCGGAGCAACAACTAAAGACCTCTGACCTTTTGTTGCTCACAAGGTATCATTTTTATCTTTACTACTGGAAATGTGGTCAAAATAAGTCTACATGCAGTCAAAGATGGAGAAGGTCTATCCAGTCAGTAAAAACAAGACCTGGAGCTGTGGCTCAGATCATGAGCATTGCAAAATTCAGACTTAAACTGAAGAGAATTGGGGAAACCACTATGCCATTCAGGTTTGACCTAGACCGCATCCCTGATGAGTATACAGTAGAGGTGAAAAATAGATTCAAGGGTCTAGATTTGATAGAGTGCCTGAAGAACTATGGATGGAGGTTCATGACATTGTCCAGCAATCACCACCATCCCAAAGAAAAAGAAATGCAAGAAAGCAAAGTAGCTGTCTGATGAGGCTTTACAAATAGCAGAGGAAAGAAGGAAGACGAAAGGCAAAGGTGAAAAGGAAAGATTTACCCAACAATGCAGATTTCCAGAGAACAGCAAGGAGAGATAAGGAGGCCTTCCTGAATGAACAATGCAAAGTAATGGAGGAAAACAATAGAATGGGAAGGACTAGAGATCTCTTCAAGAAAATTGGAGAAATCAAGGGAGCGTTTCATGCAAACCTGGCCATGATAAAGGACAAAAACGGTAGGGACCTAATAGAAGCAGAAGAGATTAGGAAAAGATGGCAAGAATACACAGAAGAACTATACAAGAAAGACCTCGATGTCCTTGACAACCACGACGGTATAATCACTGACCTCGAGCCAGACATCCTGGAATGTGAAGTGAAATGGGCCTTAGAAAGCATTACTAACAACAAAGCTAGTGGAGGTGACAGTATTCCAGCTGAGCTATTCAAAGTCTTAGAAGATGATGCTGTTAAAGTGCTGCACTCCATTTGCCAGCAAATTTGGAAAACGCAACAGTGGCCACAGGATTGGAAAAGATCAGTATACATTCCAATCCCAAAGAAGGGCAACGCCAAGGAATGTTCAAACTATCGCACAATTGCACTCATATCACACGCTAGCAAGGTCATGCTCAAGATCCTACAAGCTAGGCTTCAACAGTACATGGATAGAGAACTGCCAGAAGTACAAGCTGGGTTTCGAAGAGGTAGAGGAACGAGAGATCATATTGCCAACATTCGCTGGATTATGGAGAAAGCAAGAGAGTACCAGAAAAATATCTACTTCTGCTTCATTGACTATGCTAAAGCTTTTGACTGTGTGGATCACAACAAACTATGGCAGGTCCTTAAAGAGATGGGAGTACCAGACCACCTCACATGTCTCTTGAGAAACCTGTATAAGGGCCAAGAAGCGACAGTTAGAACCGGATATGGAACAACTGATTGGTTCAGCATAGGAAAAGGAGTACGACAAGGATGTATACTGTCACCTTGCTTATTTAATATATATGCAGAGTACATCATGCGAAATGCTGGCCTGGATGAATCACAAGCGGGAATTAAGATTGCTGGGGAAAAGATCAACAACCTCAGATATGCAGATGATACCACTCTAATGGCTGAAAGTGAAAAGGATCTAAAGAGCCTCTTGCTCAGAGTAAAAGAGGAGAGCGCAAAAGTGGGCTTGAAGCTCAACATCAAAAAAACTAAGATCATGGCATCCGGCCCCATCACTCCTTGGCAAATAGAAGGGGAAGTCGTGGAAGTAGTGACAGACTTCACGTTCCTGGGATCCCAGATCACCGCAGACTGTGACTGCAGCCATGAAATTAAAAGACGCCTGCTCCTTGGGAGGAAAGCGATGGCGAACCTAAACAGCATGATAAAAAGTAGAGACATCACCCTGCCAACAAAAGTCCGCATGGTCAAAGCAATGGTATTCCCAGTAGTCATGTATGGCTGCGAGAGTTGGACTATAAGGAAGGCCGAGCGCCGAAGAATAGATTCTTTTGAACTATGGTGCTGGAGAAGACTCTTGAGAGTCCCTTGGACTGCAAGAAGAACAAATCAGTCAATCCTCAAAGAAATCAACCCTGACTGTTCCCTGGAAGGCCAGATAATGAAACTGAAGCTCAAATACTTTGGCCACCAAATGAGAAGGGAGCACTCACTGGAGAAGACCCTGATGCTGGGAAAGATTGAAGGTCAAAGAAGACGGGGACGGCAAAGGATGAGATGGTTAGACAGTGTCATTGATGCAACGAACATGAAATTGAGCCAACTTCAGAAGACGGCGGAAGACAGGAGGACCTGGTGTGATCTGGTCCATGGGGTTGCAAAGAGTCGGACTTGACTGTGCGACTGAACAACAACAAGGCGTAAGAGGCCCAGAGAGTGTGTAATGTGCTATTTTACAACCAAACCGGGGGGGGGGGGGGGAAAGATGGATGGATGGATGGAGAGAGTACAATACTGCTTATTATGGAAAATCCGCAGCACTGCAAAGCAGTGCCAGAACTGGAAAAATGCGGCATGCTCAGGCTCTCCCCTTGTAGGCACTGCCCTCCCATGCCCATACAGCTATCCAAGAAGTGAGTCCTCCTCTCAAAACCATGCTTAACAGTGAAGTTTTCTGAATGATAAGAGAAAACATAGGCGCTTATTATGTGACTGCAAAAGGAAAGCAAATAAACATCTGCAAATATCAGTGCTTGATTGTCTTTGAGCTGTGACAGCAGGAACTTCGTCTGGCTGGATATTAATTACCAAAAGACCACGGGGGCGAGGGGCGGGTTCAGAATGTGGATTGCCTTTCCGCTTTGAACTTTACATAGGTGTGATGAGATGCGCTTTATGTGAGTGGTCAGCGTATGGGCGGCTGATCACATGGGCACAGTAAAGCAGCTTCAGGATAGCGGTCTTAAAATGTCTTGCAGCCTTTAAACATTGCTTGCTGCCAACAGGGATTCTTCCCCTATTTGCAATGACAGTGGAGCTTCTGCGTGGGGATATGTTCCATGTTTGCTTCAAGCCCTTGTGGGCTTTTGGCATTTTGTTTCCTTGCAGTCATGAGTAGGCATATCACTATAGTGTCAAGACATCACTGCAGTACTTATTTACTTCATTTATACCCTGCTGTTCTCCCCAGTGGAGACCCAAAACAGCTTACATTTTTCTCCTCTCCTCTCTTTTATCCTCATAACAACCTTATGAGGTGGATTAGGCTGAGAGTGTATGACTGGCCCAAGGTCACCCGGCAGGTTTCCAAGGTGCAGGGCTTGAAACCAGGGTATTCCAGATTCTAGTCTGACATGCTAACCATTCCCCTGCGCTGGCTCTCTCTGTGGCCTGTTATGAATGCCATGGGTGTTTTCCCTCGCTTTCACTGTGCTTGTCCATTGGGTTTTCTTCGTCATTCTGCATTGATTTTCCTCCCTTCAGCCCTCAGTTCGCTTTCTGGTCACTGTTTCCCCAGGTTTTTGGAGAGTGTTTTTGTGCCAATTTTTCCCATTTCCCTTCCAAGCCAAAGGTAATTCAAAAGCATACATATTCCCTTGGATCCCCCCCTCCTTTTGCCACTCCTTGAAGGAGTGGCACCCTGTCCACATCAAGGTCATTTCACCCACTCCTCACCTTCTGCCATCCTCCCCCTTTCATCAGTGTACAAACTCCATTTTCCATTCATTATTTTAATTTAAATATTTTTTTTTACAAGCGGCATGAGACTATCACTAGTTTCTGATCAGTGAATAAAAATTTTTTTAATGATGGGGAACGTTTAAAAGGAACTGCACAAGGTTTAGTTTCCTACTGGTATTGACTTGAAAGGGGGATCGGAGAGGAGGTAAGCATTAGCATCCCCAGAGGAAAAAAATAAAATAAAATAATTTCAGTGCTGCATGCAAACAAAATAAAGGGAGGGGCTCATCAGTGCAGAATGAAATTGACATGAGATGTAAAGAGAGAGAGAGACACTGGGATGGGAAGCCAAAAGCTTTGAAAACATTTTCCCCTTTTAATGCTTTAGTGAACCGGAAGGGGGGGGGCATTTTGACAGTCTCTGGAAGCCTAACTTTAAAATGGTGGCTGAGCCAAATGGACCTTCTGCAAACTGCTGAA
>NW_015176474.1:231004-271712 GCF_001447785.1 Gekko japonicus
CTGAACCTAAGAATCACTTGGTATCAATCCATTTGGAGAAAGAGTACAATCCACAGAGGACAGGCTTTTAAAAACTGCCAAGATCACAACCACTGTGCAGGATCAAATTAGAATCACAAATAGAAAACCACACAAATTTGCAAGGAAGGGCAGGAAATTAGCATTGCTATACAGCTGCACGAGGGCATTTGTGAAAATACGCCCCACATTTCCCCCAATTTTGTGGCACAAGACTGAAAAATCTCTCCAGAGCTTCTGCCAGAGGACTTCTCCCCCATACAAATTGCAGCCCTTCGCAAAGTGTGGTGGTTGCAGCTGACTTTGCACAGGCGTGCACATACAGGCAAACACAGACACATTATCAATTATCACAGCTTGCAATGCCAGTGCCAGTGGGTTCTACTATGCATTCTGTACACTCAACGTATTTCCATATATTATGAGATCTTTCCCATTTTTCACAGTGGCTGATAACACAGCAGAGAATCCCCTAGTGCTCCGCAATATGGAAAACAGGACTTTGCAGCTGCTTGTTAGTTTAAAAAAAAAGTCTTGTCAGTTTCAACATCAGGTTCCCCCCCTTTGCCTGCCTTCCTGTCTGTTCCCTTTCATTCAATGAAGTAATTTAGACATGCACAAAACCTGAACCAAGAGGATTTAAATGGAAGGTGCTTACTGGATGCTACTGTGCAGCTGTGATAAGGCAATTGCATACTTTTTTTTTTAATTGGACTCTCCCTCTCCACATCACAAGTGAAGTTCCACCCTGGTTTAGAAAACTGTGTTTTTTTGGATTGTAGCTGCAGACTAAAAACACCAGAAGAAAAAGGATGGTGCATAAGGCGGGCACAGAATCCAAAGTCAAGATCAAAGACTTACTGCTCTGAAAATCTGCAGTAAAATGTATATGCGTAATGGGCCTATTTCCATTTCATTTATTAGCTTCATTGACCATGTCTTAAGCCAAACATACAAACAGCAACTATAAAATGCATTACATATAATTACAAGATAATTTAGACCAAACGTCTTTACAAAAAAAGCTAGTAAACATAGTCTCGAACAGTATTATCAGACCACATTTTATAAACTTCAATGAACTCTATAAAATACCATGATATTATGGAAATTAGTTTTAAAATTTTAAAGTTATATATATAAAACTACTTATAACATTTCAAAGCCGCTTTAAAAATAGCGCGTAATGGGCCTATATCTCCTGTTGTTGTTGTTTTTTTTAAAAAGCCTGCCAGTGGTTGTCATAGGGAAATATCTGGAGATTTGGGGGATGAAGCCTATGGAGGGTGGGGTTTGGGTAGGGGAGGGAAGGAAAGGGAAGGGACATCAACAGGGCGTGATACCATAGAGTTCACCCTCCAAAGCAAGACATTTTCTTCAGGAGAACTGATCTTGGTTGTTTGGAGGTCAATTGTAATAACAGGAGATCTCCAGGTGCCACCTGGAAGTTGGCAACTCTACCCAGAAAGCGGGCAATGCACAGCAGTGTTGCAGCAGGAGCCCATTTGGGGGAGTACCAAGCAAAACCTTGACGTGGAAGCAACCTTTGCCTCATCTTTGGAAAGTGTTATGTTGTGGGGAACAACTAATTACAGACCAAAGTCGCATGAGGTGCTGTTTCATGGAGAAGAAGAAAAAGACAGCTGGTCTGGCTGGTGTTTCAACCTGTGATTGAAGCATAGCCTCTGGTTACACAACCTATAGAATCCCTTTGCAGGTTTTCCAAAACGCTTTCACTCAAAGTAAAAACAAGGAACAAAACCCGAATGCTTTAGGCTGACCCTGAGCAAAATTTAATTATAACCTTCTTCGTTTCAAGTTTTTAATTCATCCTTTCCAAGGATTCATCTCTTGCCAAATGGCAAGATTCAACACCTTGCAGATTTTATAGTCAGGGTGTAATGCATGCAACCCATCAACGTGGATTTATTACTGAAAATCACGTTTCCCATAAGCCACCTGGTTCTCCGGAAAATCATAAACATGGCTGCAAAACAACTGCTTGTGTCTCTCACACATGGCTCGTGTTACACCTTCAACTGTTCTGAATCAAACAATAGGCAGGTGTCACTTCAGGGATGAGTTGATGCCATTGGTTTTTTGGCAGGGAGAAATCAGTACATTTTGAGGGGAAAGAGGGACGTTCTATCATTTCCAAGGGCTACGTTTTTGAGATTGGATTTACAATCTGCCATATTTTAAAGCAATTCATGTTCAAAAGTTGTTCAAATGGTGTGTGTGTGTGTGTTTGTGTGTCTGTTAGGTGCCGTCAAGTCCCTTCCTTGTGGTGACCGTATAAATTAGTGACCTCCAAAATGTTCTGTCATTAACAGCCTTGCTCGTGTCTTGCAAAATGAAGGTTGTGGCTTCCTTGATTGACTCAGTCCATCTCATATTGGATCTTCCTCTTTTCCTGCTGCCTTCAACGTTTCCTAGCATTATTGTCTTTTCCAGTGAGTCTGGTCTTCTCATAATGTGACCAAAGTACGATAGCCTCAGTTGAGTCATTTTAGCCTCTAGGGAGAGTTCAGGCTTGATTTGCTCTACAACCCACTTATTTGTCTAATGGGAAGTACATAGAAATTGGACCATGAATGCCTTTGAAAGAATTTCTACTCAAAAGAGGATGAAAAGTAAAAATTACTACAGTGACTTTCCCCAGCCAAACATAGCCATAAAAACCCACCTGAATATCTTCAGTGATCAAAGACTGGCTTCTATCCCAGCCCAGTCCACAGTGCTAATTTCAGAGGTCAGTAATTCTAGAACGATCCTATTTAGTCCTGGATGGCATCAGAAATCTTTGTACAAAATCAGAAGTTTGGGTACATGGGAAGGTAGTCTACATGACCGTCATGGCATATGAGAACATGGGGGAACCAATAGTAATAGCCAATCAAATAATTAGAAGAAGAAGAAGAGATTGAATTTATACCCTGCCCTTCTCTACCCAAAGGTGTCTCAGAGTGGCTTACAAACTCCTTCCCCTTCCCCTCCCCACAACAGACACCCTGTGAGGTAGGTGGGGCTGAGAGAACTCTGCATTTTTAACCTGTCTGTTTTTATCTCCTTGGTGCACTGTGATGTTGTTTTCCCATCCTTGTAGATTGCTGTTGCCTTGTTACTCAACTTGAGTCTTAAGGAGGTAAGGTAAGATAGAAACATTTTACATACATAAATAGCTGAAGTTCTGCATTTGTTTCCTTGCCTGGACTAACAGTGCAAAGCTTCCTTCATGTATATGATGCAACGTGTTTTCTTCTCATAACCAATGAGTTTGCCCCTTTTCAAACTGGTGTCACACAGTCATGAGACCAGAGACAGAAAACGAGGCATATTTAACATTCCTGTGAGTCATACACCCTAAGTACAAATTGCATTGTTACCACAGATGTGCTGCATATAGAATTCTCTGCTCATAGTACAGACTCAGCTACAGGATCCTGAATGAAGCAGCAGAAATTTATGAGGTTGTCGTCAGAAGCCAGATTGACTTCAGAGGGTAGCAGTCACTAGCTATCTAGGAGTTTATCCATCTCAAGTCATAGCTATGATTGTGATCCATGAACCAGTAAGACAGTGGTCTTCAGCCAAGGTTCCGGGACTCTCTGGCTGATCACAGAACTTCATCTGCTGGGCCTCAAGTCCATATATTTTTGCTGCCTTTTGGAAAGATCTGCTTCACATGTAAATCCATAGAAAGTAAACCATGCCTCCTGTCTCTCCTTGCACACATGGAGCAGCTGGATGGTACAATGGTTGGAGAGGATTCCTCTGTGGGTCCAACTGTTGGCTTCTCCTAGCCTTGACACTGGCGAGATCATAGCTCTGGTTTCCCCTTTTCCTGTCTCATGACCAGTGTTCCCTCTAAGCTGAGTTAGTGTGAGCTAGCTCACAGTTTTTTAGCCTCCAGCTCACACATTTTTGTTCTAGCTCAGGAAGGATGGCTCCAGAGCAAACTAATTTATGCAGTAGCAAATCGCTTGCTCAGAACCTTAATACCAGTAGCTCACAAAGTAGAATTTTTGCTCACAAGACTCCACAGCTTAGAGGGAGCATTGCTCATGACTCTGTCATGTGCTTACAAGTCTGTGGGTGCGTTCAGATGCACCATTTCAGCCAGCATAAACTGCTCCAGTTGGAGGCGGGGTGTCGGCTCGATTCATGGTGGATGCCACTTGATCGCACTCCGGAGACACCCTACCACCCTTGATAGAAAACCTGGAGTAATCACAATTCCAACATCCCTTTTGGCATGGGAAAAGCGAACGGAGGCCAAAACCGATCGAAAGACACTCCCGTAACTCACTCACAGCCCCAAATTCGGGCCGCCGGAGCTAACGGCCTTCAAGCAAAATCAAACCAGACGGGAAACAAAATGGCATCCAGAACGGGAACAACGGCAACAGATCACAGCGCATTTACCAAGCACGACCTCATGGATATCTTAAAAACCTTCAAAACTGAAATGCTAGATAATATAAATGACACGCTCAAGCCAATGTCAGACCAACTAGAAGCGCTCCAAATCTCAATGCAGAATGTGGCTCAATCGACAGAAATGGCGCTCGAAGCTTCAATTGCAAATCAAGAAGACATAAGAACTCTTCAACTCAATGACACCTGGGCTAGAGAGAGAATTCTCTTATTAGAACATTGAACAAGAGAGAGATTAATCAAATTTTGAGGATTTCCAGAGCAGACGGAGAAGTCAGAAGACTTAACTATATTTATTTCTAACTGGCTAGCAACAGTCATTGATTTTGGAGATGATACTGCGCTGATGCTGACCAGAGCATATCGCCTGGGTTCTATAACAAATGACAAACGACGTGGTCCAAGAGATATAATAGCTGAATTCCTTGACCTCCGTTTAAAAAACAGTGCAGCTAATGAAAAAAGATGCTTCAAATTCAAAGACCAAGACATATATGCTTTCTCGGATATACCACCTGAAGCACTACAAATGAGAAATTTAAAGCCTATTACCCAATGTCTAAATGAAGCTCAACTCAAATATCGATGGGCACAATCAGGAAGTCTCCAACTAAGATTTCATTTTTGCCATTACAATGTAAAGTTGTGAGTACCAATTTGTTGTTAGAATATAATATATAAAATATACGGTTAAGATTGGGAAATAAGGTCATGGACCTGTTGGGGCCTGGTTAAACATTTGAGGAATTTTTGTGAAGAAGAAGAAGAAGAAGAAGAAGAAGAAGAAGAAGAAGAAGAAGAAGAAGAAGAAGAAGAAGAAGAAGAAGAAGAAGAGATTGGATTTATACCCCGCCCTTCACTACCCAAAGGTGTCTCAGAGCGGCTTACAAACTCCTTTCCCTTCCCCTCCCCACAACAGACACCCTGTGAGGTGGGTGGGGCTGAGAGAACTCTGACACAAACTGCCCTTTTTCAAGGACAGCTGTGCCAGAGCTTGTGACTGACCCAAAGTCACATCAGCAGGTGCAAGTGGAGGAGTGGGGAATCAAACCTGGTTCTCCCAGATTAGAGTCCGCACACTTAACCACTACACCAAACTGGCACCAACTGAGAAGACTTTTGAAGAAGTCAGCTATTGTTGATATCCGCTCAATTAAATAAAAGAAGATAATGTGATAGGTAATTTACTTTAAAATGTAAGTCTAAGAATCTCAACATCAAAAAAACTAAGATCATGGCATCCGGCCCCATCACTCCTTGCCAAATAGAAGGGGAAGTTGTGGAAGTAGTGACAGACTTCACGTTCCTGGGATCCCAGATCACCGCAGACTGTGACAGCAGCCATGAAATTAAAAGACGCCTGCTCCTTGGGAGGAAAGCGATGGCAAACCTAAACAGCATGATAAAAAGTAGAGACATCACCCTGCCAACAAAAGTCCGCATGGTCAAAGCAATGGTATTCCCAGTAGTCATGTATGGCTGCGAGAGCTGGACTATAAGGAAGGCCGAGCGCCAAAGAATAGATTCTTTTGAACTATGGTGCTGGAGAAGACTCTTGAGAGTCCCTTGGACTGCAAGAAGAACAAATCAGTCAATCCTCAAAGAAATCAACCCTGACTGTTCCCTGGAAGGCCAGATAATGAAAATGAAGCTCAAATACTTTGGCCACCAAATGAGAAGGGAGCACTCACTGGAGAAGACCCTGATGCTGGGAAAGATTGAAGGTCAAAGAAGACGGGGACGGCAAAGGATTAGATGGTTAGACAGTGTCATAGATGCAACGAACATGAAATTGAGCAAACTTCAGAGGACAGCGGAAGACAGGAAGGCCTGGTGTGATCTGGTCCATGGGGTCGCGAAGAATCTGACTCGACTGTGCGACTGAACAACAACAAAAGAATCTTTATATTTTGGGTTGAAAAGTAGATTGATAGATTATGAGAAATATGCGTTGATTTATAGTGGGAAAATACATAAGATATGAAGAAATATTTTAAAGTTAAGTTTGATTGTTGCAATGATGTTGATTAATGTAATCTTTGGTTGGGTATTTGTTTGTTTATCTGTGTTTGTTATGTCTTTAAAATTCAATGAAGAAATTATATATAGGACGTCTCCAACTAAGATTTCATGGCAAAACATACCATGCAGACGACATCGAATCAGGAGAAGCCCTACTAAAAGCAATTGGACTAAAAAACCCACAGACACCTCAAGATGATGACATGGAGCTTGACCCCAATCAAGTAAGAAAAAGGAAGAGAGAGAGACAAAATACACCACACAAATGGAACAGAATTGTGGCACGCCGTTGTATTGACTTATAAATGCATCAAAGTGTAAGCTGAATACATGATTGATCCTTGGAAAACTCATGTTGAGTCCATATTTTGAATTGCAAGTCACTTTATAGAGGATCAAAATGAGGTTGGTTCTGATAATTAGCTATTAAGACACATAAATAGTTAACAATTGTTTGACTAGTTACTCTTGACAAAAAAAAATTGTTATGTTTTATTGCTCTTTTTGTTTGTTTTCCTAAATACAGTTGGAATTGTTGTTATAAAACAATAAGGGTGGGTGGGGGGCAACTCGGGAAACGGTCATAATTCCTCACTGGATGTGGAGTTTTTGGATAGGGTTAATCTGGTTAATAGCCTCTCTGGAAGAGTTCTATGAGCTATGTGTTGAGTCAATGCTCACACACCGAGGTTGCTGGGTGGGGGGAGGGGGGAAGGGAATTATCAAAATACTAACAGGTATTCTTCACAATACAGAAAGTTTGAATTTTAACAGTTATCTTCAGAAGTTTGTAATGTTAAGATTTTATATGATAGTTGCTTTGCTTGATGCTCACTTTGAGATAATAGATTTTAAAGTTTTTATACGTTTAATGGGCTACATTTTGCTTTTAACAATATTTTAGTAGATATTGCTGAAAACTTCACAGTCAAATGGAAAAAAATTCTTACTGCGCTTAACAAGATACCTATACTATGAGTACTCTACCATTACAACATGGCAGTTGTGTAAAAATACTTACACTAAACCGTAGAGGTCTAAATTCAAAAATTAAAGCCAAACGCATAGCCCAGGACTTACAGGCACAACGGATAAACATTGCATTTTTGCAAGAGACGTATATAAGAAAAGGTAACAAGGTACTCCCACTGAACTAGTTCAATTCCCAATACATAGCATTTGGAACTAACAAATCTCGGGGTGTGGCCATCTTGATTTCCAAGACTACTAGATTCAAAATGGAACACTCTGTAATTGATACAGCAGGGTGTTATATTTTTTTAAAGGAACTCTAAATGAAAAACCTATCACTATTGCAACTGTTTATGCCCCCAATCAATTTTTTAACTCAATGCATTACAAAACTTATTCAGTTCCAACAGGGCCTGATTATTGTAGGTGGAGACTTGAATTATCTGATGGATGAGTAGACAAATCGCTTGGTAACCCAACAATAACCAATAAAAACCAAAAAAAAGACACTGACACAACTTCATTTTTTAACAAAAAAACATGGGTTTATTTGATGTTTGGAGAAAACAACATTTAAAGGAGAGATGGATTATACATATTTTTCCAGCAAATACAATACACACACTAGAATTGATTACATTTTAGCCTCTCACGAACTGTTGCAAAAATGTTCCTCATCCGAGATAGGTATCCAGAAATGGTCGGATCATGCCCCAGTAAGATGCTCCTTCCAACTGACAAGAGACAAACAATATACGCATCATTGGAAACTAAACAAATTATTGTTATATAACATCAAAACCAAACTTGAACTACAATCCCTACAATACTTTCAACTCAATACACAAGAAGATACCTCTAGTACGACCATCTGGGAAGCTTCCAAAGCTGTCATGAGAGGGAAATGCATTTCACTTCTAACATTCTGCAAAAAAAGAAAAAACGCTCCGAATTAATTCACAACATACAGGAACTTCAAAAAAACATAAAGCCACTTGTAATTCTAAAATCTACAAGAGATTACAAAATGCAAGAAAACAACTTGAAGCAATGGACACAATAAAAATTCGGAAATCAAACTTTAATATCCACCAAACATCTACAACTAATAACCCAAAAAGATTACATCTCTTAGCATGGTGACTCAGAAAAAGACAAGAAGATCGCTTTAGTAGTAATATCAGAGACTCTAAGGGAACAACACACTCCAAGACAACAGAAATCATCAAAATCTTAGAAACATTTTTATGACACTATACTTCTCAAACAAACCAAAATCTACTGTTATACAAGAATTTCTAAACTCGGTTAAAGGCTTACATAAACTTATTGCAGAACACTATGAACAACTGGAAGAACCAATAAATCTCCAAGAAATTGAAATTGCTATTAAAAATCTGAAAAACAACAAAGCCCCAGGTCCGGATGGCTACACTGCTGAATATTACAAGACTTTCACTTCTATTTTAAGCAAATCTCTTACAGAAACCTGCAATGAGATTCTAAAAACAGGAAGTTTACCAGAAACGTGGAAACTAGGAAACATAATTTTAATCCCAAAAAAGGGAAAAGACCTTATGGATCCCAAGTCATTTTGCCCTATTTCCTTACTTAATCTTGATTATAAATTATTTACCTCTGTTCTTGCATCTAGATTAATCTAGATGCAAGATACATCTAGATACATTCACAAAGATCAAACTGGTTTTATTGCTGAGCGAGACATTGCAGATAACACTTGAAAAACCCTAAACATTATTCATTTTGGGAAACAAAATAAACAGATCAACTCCCTATTATTAACAATCGATATAGAAAAAGCCTTTGATTCTTTAGAAATTAATTATCTTGATACACTTCTAAAACATATGCAATTTGGACCCACCTTTCGGAGATCTTTACAAGCAATCTATTCAGAACCCAAAGCAAAACTGCTAATAAATGGATCAACTTCAAACCTCAAGGATGTCCCCTTTCACCTATTCTATTCGCCCTTGCAATGGAACCGCTGGCATGCATGATTCGACAAAATTCAGACATTCAAGGCATTTTCATAAACAACAAAGAATTTAAAACAAGTCTATTTGCAGATGATATTATTATATATTTGACAGACCCAAACTCATCCTTAACAGCTCTTCAAAAAACCTTGGATACATTCTAAATCGTTGCAGGTCTGAAAGTTAATCACACTAAATCAATTATATATCCTATAAATTTAGCACCGGAAGTGTTATGCAACATACAAAAAAACTATAAATATCAATGGACTAAGGGCTCTCTTCAATATCTAGGAATAAAAATTCCTTTAGACCTATCCAATTTAAAGTTCATTATACCGACCTGCACAAATCCATCTCAACTCAATTATCCTCCTGGACCACTGGAATATTCACCTTAACAGACAGAATTACTATCTTGAGAACATACATATTGCCTAAGTATCTATACTGTTTCCAAATGCTACCTGTGTCAATCTCGAAACAACAGCTAAAAAAATGGCAAGGCGATATAAACAAATTCATTTGGCAATACAAAAAACCTTGCATACCACACAACACTCTTCGCAGAACTAAACGAACAGGAGGCCTAGCAGTCCCAGATTTGCAAACCTACTATTACGCAACTACACGAGCTACACTACTAAGACAATATCATGATAAAGACATATTAGACTGGAAATGGATGGAAGAAGCGGCTACAGACAACATCAAAATACAGGCAATACTATGGGAATCACAAGGATCTAAAATTTACAAATCAATAACTAATCCTTTCCTAAAAACACACTCAAAATCTGCCACCAAAACAAAGCTAAACTAATCTCTCCACAATCACAACTGCACACCTTTATAAGTCAGCAATGGTTCAAACCTGCTA
The DNA here is from genome assembly GCF_001447785.1 of Gekko japonicus. Taxonomy (NCBI): domain Eukaryota; kingdom Metazoa; phylum Chordata; class Lepidosauria; order Squamata; family Gekkonidae; genus Gekko; species Gekko japonicus. The sequence goes on from NW_015176474.1 coordinate 241,334, forward strand.
AAGAAAACAACACCTTTCTTACCTGGAGATCCGCAGGCATCACTCGAATAATTGACATAGTCTTGAGAAACAAACTCCTAACGAAATCTGAAATAGAAAAAAAATACAAAATTAATATACATTGGTTTGAATACCTACAAGTACGCCATTTAATTGAATCTACTGAATTAAAAAAGCGATTACATCCCCTCTTACTGAATTTGATAATTTTTTATTCAAAAGTTACAAGAAAAGAGGTCTAATCTCCAAAATTTACAAATTACTACTCCAAATACATCACACTAAACCAATGAGCTACCAAACAGCATGGCATTCAGACTTACAGCAAACTTTGACTGAAGAGCAATGGGCTACTATTTGGAAAACACATCACACTATCTTGAAATCGTTAGAGATTCAAGAAACATCATATAAAGTTCTTTTGAGATGGTATTTGACCCCGGCAAAAATTTCCCATATGACCTCACAAACCTCTCCATTCTGTTGGAAATTATGAGGTGAAAAGGCTACCTATTTCCACACTTGGTGGAAATGCAAGTTCATTTTCAATTTTTGGAAATCTGTAAAAAACAAAATATTAATACAGGATACGAAATTCCTCTTGACCCACAACTTTTGCTGTTGAATCTATGGCCCGAAAAAAGCCCACCTAATATACGAAAACAATTAATAAACATTTTGATAACGGCTGCAAAAGTAGTAATAGCTAAAAACTGGAAAGACCAACCATCAACCAATTGCTTTCTAAAATGTGGGACTTTTTTCTACTTGAAACAATCTCAATATACAATACTACAGATCAAAATGAGTGTGAGTTATATAACCCACTAGGGAAATGGTACCCCATATTAGAGAAACTATCATTTGACAAATTTGATTGGGAAACTATTACTGATGCTAAATATAAGGTATTATTATATGGTTAAAACACTGTGAACTTTTGATATCATTAAGGCATATTTGAAAATTGATGATGATTTTGTTGTATTTACCCTGAGGTGAAGAAACCTGTGTAAAGACAATCTTTCTTTTAAGTTATATTGTTATAAAATTAATAAAACTTTTATGGTTAAAAAAAAAATAAACTGCTTCAGTTGGAACCAGAGCAGTTTGGTCTGGAAGAAACGTGATCACACTCACCTCCTGACTGCGCACCACATTGTGATATGCCCGTTCACACGTCGGCGGTTTTTTTTTTTACATTTTGCGCATGTGCATAGGCAGCCATCCACAGAGTTGAGATCTTTGCGCTGGCGCAAAACACCCCGTCCCAAAAAGCATGCCCTGAAGCGAAGACGTGCCTTTAAATTTTTACTCAGAAACTGGCCTCCATGAGGTCCCGGACTCATCTAAAGTCTTACACTAGGCACATTTTTAAAATTATTATTATGAACGACAGGGCAAAGCTTCACCCAAGCGCACATCGCCTACTAAAAAAAAAAGGCAGCCGAAAAGCGGAAGGCTCGGGCTTCCGAACGGAAGTAGCTAGACACTGGCGGAGAGCGATCAGACGGGGATAATGCGGCTGGAACTGGTGCACTCAGGATACCACCACTTGGGGACCTAGTAGCAGAATACAATGGTTTAAAGGCTGTTTGCAACGGTTAGGGACGGAAGGCAGATGTTCACCATGTGATCACCTGTAAGTACACCGATTCCAACCAGCATCTATACCAGCATAAATGCCCTGTCTGAACGCACCCCGTGGGTCCTTTGCTCAGTGGGTCCCAGGTCTGGAAAGGTTGAAGATCACTGAGAAGCCAACTGACTTGTTTAAGATTTTAAATGACATGAAACTCTGGTTTGTGAGTTGGGAGGTTAATGATGAGCCAGGCAAACGCCATGCCAGGCATCTGCAAAACAAACAGTATTATCAAAACCAAACACAGCAGGGTTTTCTTCCTCCAAATGTACATGAATAGGGGTGATGTAACACATTTTTGTAACAAGGGCAAGACAACTCCAAACAAACGTTCAGAGTCTGTCTTGGGCATTTTCTAACAGTTAACTCAGAACATTATTTCATCCAATCCTTTTTTGCTTTACCCCTCAAAAACTGGACTGTCTTTCTTCACATTATTATAAATAAAAGGGGCTGCTAAACATGTATGGAAAAGGCTTCTTTGGTGCAAGACAATTCACACACACACACCTGGAGAAATTGTTGCTGTTTGTGCAGTTTCAGGCTACTCACTTTTACATATTCTGTCGTATGCACGGAAGGAGAGGCATGTTCGCACATTCCTCCACACTGTGTACTGGATCGACCATGTTGTCAGTTTGTGAATCAGCCTTAGGTCTAGCAAAGAAGCTCAGAGATTCATCAACATAGCCAACCTCCGCTGTCCTCCAGCCTACATACTGTTTATTAAGAAGATACTATGGGCTGGATCCTAAAGAACTCAGAATGAAAGAAGTTAGCAGAAGGGTTTTTTGCTGATTCCTCCATCCCCCTGTGCCTGCCGGATAGCCACTCAAAAACAGCTTGAGATGTGGCAGGAAGAGCTGCATATGGAAAGGGCAGTCGGCCAACTTCCCACCACCACCACATCCCTCTTGGACAGGTGATATAGAAGAGCCCACAGAAGAACTAGAGACGATTTCTACCTCCTGCACTGTCTCCCAAGTCCATTCCTGAGGGTCCCATGGAATTCTGGAGAAGATGCAAAGGACACTAGATATGAAAGGGAATCAGCAAAAAAACTCCTCATTTACAGTTCTTTAGGATCCAGTGTTGTGCTCAAGTATGGAGATTGTGTTAATTATGAAGAATCCCTATGTCCTCATATACACTAACAAGTATAGGTGTTAGACTGTTGGACCAGTTTGGTGTAGTGGTTAAGAGCATGGACTCTAATCTGGGAGAACCAGGTTTGATCCCCTACTTATCCACATGCAGCTGCTAGTATGACCTTGGGTCAGTCATAAGTACTCTCAGAGCTGTTCTCTCACAAGCAGTTCTCTCAGAGCTCTCTCAGCCCCACCTACCTCCCAGGGTATCATTTGTGGGGAGGGGAAGGGAAAGGAATTGTAAGCCACTCTGAGACTCCTTTGGGTAGTGGACAGTGGGGTATAAATCCTATCTCACTCTTCCTCCTCCTCCTCCTCTTCCTCCTCTTCTGGGAGACCCAGATTCAAATCCTTATTGCTCCATGAAGCTCTCTAGATTGACCTCATATGATTCTTATGAGGATAAACATTGATGGGGGGACCATGCATGCTGCCCTGAGCTCTGTGGAAGAAGAGCAGGATAAAACAATGAAATAAATAATATAACATTTCCCTTTAAAATGCCTGGATTAATATTTTCTCATTATAAGAGTACCTTAAAGAGATGGGAGTACCAGACCACCTCACATGTCTCTTGAGAAACCTGTATAAGGGTCAAGAAGCGACAGTTAGAACCGGATATGGAACAACTGATTGATTTCGCATAGGAAAAGGAGTACGACAAGGATGTATATTATCACCTTGCTTATTTAATATATATGCAGAGTACATCATGCAAAATGCTGGCCTGGATGAATCACAAGCGGGAATTAAGATTGCTGGGGAAAAGATCAACAACCTCAGATATGCAGACGATACCACTGGGCAGATCCTAGAGGTATGTGGGTGGAGACCTCGGGGCGGGGGGGGGGGAGGCAACACTAGCTGCAGAGCTATGTCACATCTAGTAAAAACCTGGAAGTGACACAGGGTACCTCAGGTTTTTGCCAGAAGTGACGTAGTGCCACATACAACACTGTTCTTGGGGGAAAAATGTTCTCACACCACTGCTCCCAGGAGTGGCAGGCAACAGGAGGTGGGGATGAAGGATTCCTTGCCCCGCTGGGGGTTTAGCAGCCCTACTTTAATAGCACAAAATGTGTCGTTTATAATTAGCATAAACATCTGAACTATTTGGCAATATTGCCAACACTAGAAAGAGACAGAGAGAGAGAGCTGTGAATTGTTGTACCCTATGCTACCTTAAATACTTTGGCCGCCCAATGAGAAGGGAGCACTCACTGGAGAAGACCCTGATGCTGGGAAAGACTGAAGGTCAAAGAAGACGGGGACGGCAAAGGATGAGATGGTTAGACAGTGTCATAGATGCAAAGAACAAGAAATTGAGCCAACTTCAGAGGGCGACGGAAGACAGGAAGGCCTGGCGTGATCTGGTCCATGGGGTCGCGAAGAGTCGGACTCGACTGTGCGACTGAACAACATTATAAGAGATGAAACATGGGCATATCAAAGGCCTATTTTGCAATGCTTTTGTGGGAAGTGTCAGGTTCCACAGCCAAACAAAGGAGTACACGCTTAACGTAAGCTTATACTTTATTGCAAGAGCTATAGAGGCAGTAACATGGTCACTGTTAGGAATGGTTACTGTCCTACAAGCATAAAGGGATATAGGGTATTTGTACGGACCCCGCGCCACTCCTAGGTCAATCGGCCTGACTCCCGCGTGCAGGATAATGGGGCCCCAGGCCGTTACAGCCAAAGCTGGGAATCGAAACCTATCCCATGGGTAATAGATGGGGAGATGCTACATAGACAGCTAGCTAGCTAGCAAGGTCATAGATAAGCAAGAACAAAGGAATGAGGCATCAGTTGGTACACAGGTCCAGCAGCTGCACTCTCACCCATAAACATCATGGCAGCATAGCTGACATTAAGGAATGGAAAAAATGCACAAAAATGCTAAGAAAAAGGTAACAGACAGTGTAATCCTATCTGGTTATTTTCATTTTAGGCTGATTGATTTCAGTGGGCATAGACTGGAGGAACTTTGCATGGGATTCCACTGTGAACTACTAAGAGCCCTTCAAGGTAGAATTTAGGAATTATTTTTCTTCTTAGCATAAAACTTGCCAGCAATTTGATATCCCATGCCCATGCTGCAAGGGGAGCTACCACACATAATAGCGACATTATTGTCTTTAATCAGAAGAGGACATGCTCCAGACAAGAGGATTGCGCTGCATTGAGAAAAACTGCAATGACTAACGTTTTTAGTGATACACGACTGTATTTAACATGGCATTATTTCAACTTTCATGCTAGTTCACAGAGGGGAAGGGGAGAGTAGCGTATTTTTTTAAAATTGAGTTAGCCCTTGTTTCTCATGTGTCCATCAAGCTTCTGGACTCAAAAATGGACGCTGATGACCCAAAATTGTGTGTCAGATCTGGGGAATGGTCCTCAGGCTGCCTCATGGTTGGTCTGGCCTTGAGTTTCCCCTTTCAGTCCAACAGAAGAGATTCCACTTCTTGGTCTTTTGGCTAAGATCGAGTATAGATTCTGCTTTCACCCTTTACACGTGTGCAGCTGTCTCCTCCACTGAAGTGAATGTGGACATTCTTGCAGGTGAGCTGACGTGTATCCAGGGCTTTTATTGTAGAAAAAGTCCAGCAGGAACTTATTAGCATAATAGGCCACACCCAGAAGCAGAAACTCATTAGCATATTAGGCCACACCCCTGACTGCACCGCTCATTAGCCTATTAAGCCGCATTCCCATGTTACCAGAAGCGTGGTCATCCAGCCACACCCACCTTTTGCTTCTTATTCTGTTTACCTTGTTTGTGGTCAAAACCCAGGGCTTTTTTTGTAGCAGGAACTCCTTTGCATGTTAGGCCACACACCCCGAATGTAGCCAGTTCTAATGAGTTCCTGCTGTTGGGTGTGGTCTATTATGCTAATGAGTTCCTGCTGGGTGTGGCCAACTTGGGAGCCAGCCGGAACTCCGTTCCTGTGCGTTCCTGCCCAAAAATAGCCCTGCGTGTATCAAACTAGGAACTATGGGACTGAGGCATTTAGTTATGCTACCTTAAGTACAGTTTGTGGGCAATAAGATCTATTTACATCAGTACATTCAATAATAAAATCCCAGGTATACTAAACCTTTTTGAGATTGGGGGTGTCATCTAAGAGTTCTGGAAATAGGGGAGGTTGGAGGTCCACAGCACCTATATTGTGGAGCTGGAATATTGTGGGGCATGGCATTATGGGGGGGGGGGAGCCTGGCTCTGGAGTGGAGCATCTCAGGTTCAGTCCCCACATCTCCAGTGAAAAAGATCAGATAACAGGTGACGTAAAAGACATCAGCCTGGAGAGCTGCTGCTCACAGTGGGCAGTATTGACCTTGACCAACAGATGTTCTGACACAGTTTAAGGTTGCTTCTTCATGTGTTCCATAAGAGACACCCTTTATCTTCTGCAGTAGCCTGTCCTGCAATGAAGAGCATTGGCTTTAACAAGTATCCAAACAGTAACCTTAGCTACAAAACACTGCAACAGACAATGCCTTCCTTGGTTCAGGATTTAGTGGTATGCATATAAGGAAATGAAGGGTTTAAACTCAGCAATATTTGGCAATCCAGGTTGAGATCATCCTGTTCTGCCTATTCCCATGGACCAAACCTCTGCCAAGAATTACTAAACACAAGTGATTACAAAAAATAATAAAATCCATGTCACAGTGGTAATACACTGTCTGCTCCGGAGATTGTTGTTGTTGCTGTTTTGCTCTATTGAGTGCTCTCTGCTCCCACCTACTTCCAAATATTTATGGAATACATGCGTAATCATGTGACTAAGCTGAAATGATGCCAGAGAAGGAACAGGAAAAGAAGGGCCCAACTGTTTAAAACTGTGATTACATCATCACACTGGCATCCTATCCCAGGCCTCGCAAGAATGCAGTGTTGTCTGTTGTAAGCGCTGAGTGTCTTGAGATAAAACGAAAGCGGCTTGACACACAACACTGTTCTTATATGGAGAAGAAACAGGGCAGGGGCTTTGCACTTCTGCATAATATCTGAAGTACAGGCAGATGACTACGAGAGGCAGCCGATGCGTGCATTACGAAAGGGGGCTGCAAAGCGTGTTTAGGAAATGCTATGTGTGAAGGAACCACAGATGGGATTTTTCTTTTGGCAAGCCATCAGGAGCAGCTCTGGATATACGCTTGCATGCTTGCTGTTGGGCAGTTCAGATTATGTTCATGTGAAGTCTAGCCAAAAAGAAGGGCAAAAAGGGGAGGGGGGAAGAAATGTACAAAATGAAGATGGGAAGGTATTGGGGTAAAAGAAAGTGTGTTATATTTTTGCACAAAGGAGAGTACAGAGCTCAAAGTTTCTTACAGTCATGCTCCCTAACAAGTCTGTTTTACTGCAGGAAGACCTATATATTTATTTATTTAAATGCTTTTCTCCTGCACTGGGGACTCAAAGTTTCTTACAGAGAGAAATATTCCTAAGTGTGTGTGTAGTCCGATTTAAACAAATGTCTACAGACCACTAGGTCCCCCAAATTCAATAATGCATGGCAAGGATATACTAGGCTGGTGGTGGTTCCACTGGCATGTATGGATAGAAAACATTTATTAGCCACCTTTCTACCTTGGGAACTCAAGGCAGCTGACAACGTAGTTAAAACAACAACAATTTAAAAATACATAAAAGACCACAATTTAAAATTTCAACTAGGACTGCCAATGAATACAAAAATTAATTAGTCATATCAGTCCCAAATAAAAGTGTGTTCCACTGTCACTCAAAGATTGAAAGTGCAGGTGCACCTCCCTGGGGTAGTCGTTTCATAATCATGGGGCTGCCACCAAAAAGGTCCTCTCTGGAGTGCCCACCAAATGCACATCTCTGATTGGTGGGGCAATCAGGGGAGCTTCTCCCTGTGATCATAATTTCCGGGAAGGAACATGTGGGAGAAGACGATCCTTCAGATAGTCCAGTTCTAAGGTGTTGGGACACGTGTCAGCCCCAGGCGCCGTGTAACCCGTTGCCGTGTTGGGCCTGGCCAGGTCGGAAACGAACACCTCAGAATTTAGACGGGCTGGGGTGTTTCTTCACACTCCATGCCTCGTCCTCGGTAAAATCGGCTTCTCCCGTCTCACTCTCTCTCTGTGCTTTTTGACCCTCCGATTCTCCGAACTCCTCCCCGGTGTTCTCCATTTCCTCCTTTTATTTGCTTATTACAGTGATCAAAAACACCCTGTGATTCTCCCCAGCCTGTACCTCAATCAACCTCCCGGCTGCACGTGTATTCCCTTTTCTCCTTCTGAACCTCGCTCTTTAACTTTCTGAGGCTCGGGGTGCATAGCGGCAGTGTCTGCCACCCCGGCCCCCTCGGTGGTGCCCTCGATAACACCCACACCCTCGGTGGTGCCCTCGGTAACACCCAGCCTGGAAGGTAAGGGTCCCCTGCTCTTCACTCGAGCTCGCCCCCCCTGTCTCGCTGGGGCTTCAGAATATAGTTGCCATCTTCCCCACGGTCGCTCCCACGGCTCCGTCCCTTGTCCGAGGCTGTCAAAGAATTCGGCGCGGGACGCGCCAGTCCCGCCGCAGCGGCCGATACGACCGTGGAAGAACCCGCGGTGGGACATAAGGCATGCAGAGCTTTAAAGGACAAAACCAACCATGAATTGGGTTTGAGAGCAGATCAGTAGCCAGTGTGATTGCTGTAGTATTATCAGGGTCACATCATGCTTCCACTCACTGGCCCTGACCAGCAATCTACCTGCAGCATTCTGCCCTAGCTGCAGCTTCTGAAGGCTGCTCAAGGGTAACCTCAAAGGAGAGCTTATTGCAACAGTCCAGAATAGCTTTGCCTGGCTCAGACTGGGCCACAGTCTAAAAGGCAAGCCAAGGCTTCAAATACCTGCAAAAAGGGGAAGGACAGATGCTCAGCCCAGGTTAGGTGTTTTGAATTTTTTCTCGTCCTTGCTCCTCTTGCCAGGACCTGTAAGTATTTGTATCCTTTTACATACTTTTAGAATATTTTTTTGCACTTTGTAGCTCCTCAGAGTGACAGCTTGAATCCTAACATATATATTGATTGGTGCCTGGATGTTTTGTGTCAGTGGTAGCTGCTTTGTGTCAGAGGAACACGTAGGCACCGACAGAACAAACTGATAGAATCCAGCCCACTGAACTTTTACTAGGGTTGCCAGACCCCTGGTCCGGGTGGGCTTCCCCCCAATTTTCAGGGTTTCAGTCCGCCGCTGGCCAGCTGGTCGGTGGGGGAAGCCCCATCCCCAAGACCCACCCCCAAGAATGACCACCCGTGGCCACCCCTCTCCCTCCTCTCCTGAGAGATTTAAAGGGCCCTCCATCTGATCGGGGGAGCATGTGGCCCGCCAATGAGCTGGAGGGCCCTTTAAATCTTGCAGGAGGGGAGAGAGAGGGGCGGCCACTGGATACACACCTGAACTCCAAGTGGTGATTCGCCACTTGGAATTCAAAGGTTTGCAGCCCCACTGACCAGAAGCATTTAACGGGTCCCTTTAAATGCTTCTGGACAGTGGGGGCCAGGCCCCACATGCCTGAATTCCAGGATTTCAGGTGTGCAGCCAGTGGCCGCTCCTCTCCCTCCTCTCCTGCAAGATTTAAAGGGCTCTCCATCTGATAAGTGGGCTCTTTAAATCTTGAAAGTGGGGAGGGAGAGGGATCATTGTTGGGGGTGGGGCTTGGGGGCGGGGATGTCCCCAGTGTGGTGTTGTTGCATTGGGGATGCCCCGCCCCCTCCAGGAACATCCCTCCCCCAAAAGTACCCCGCTGCGGATGAGGCCAGACCTGGCAACCCTAGCTTTTACATTGTTTTGTTATGATCATTATGATGCTGTTATGATCATAAACAATAAAATAAAAAGAGCTGTGACTTTGGCTGGCTACAAAGTAAAAACATAGCGCCCCCCATCACCTGCAAAAAGGATTTAAAAAAAAGAAGATCATGAATCATTGATTCATGAGTCTAACGAGAGAACTGGCCAGCCTCAAAAGAACAAGCAGATTCACCTGATTGCTAAATAGCAGAAGAAAAACCATAAGGAGAATTGGGACCTTTGTTGAAGAGGGCTGACTTCTGAGTTGACGTATCGTAGCATCTTGCCCAAGGGCAATGTCTAGCACTCTATCCTTGATGTGGATAGAGTGCTATATGTTTATGGAACTTCCTTTTTAACTACGCTTTAAAAGACTGCAGAACAGTAATCATCCAGCAGTGCAAAATAATCATCATAAGGCTAGTCCCCAAATCTGAAGCTTCGTTCAGCTTCCAGCAAAACATCACACATCAGAAGCTCCACAGAGCTCATTTGCCCCAGGACTTGAAATGGTATTTGGTGGATAGCATCATGTTCCAGATATGATTATTTCTATCAACATGTGCTCCATGGTTAAATAGGGAATATAAGTGTCAGGCCCTGAAGTTGGATTGCTGAAGATGTCTCATGCTTTGTAATTTCATTCACACCATGCCTGTTGCAACAGGCACGGATTCTGCTGACTGCAAAGTAGCCTTCAGCTGTTTTTTGACCTGTGGAGCTGTGTGGGACCGGCAACGCCTAAGGGGAGGCAGCAGCACAGAGGCCAAGGAAGAGATTCAATTAATGTGAGTGACGGACCAGTAAATGAGACCCAGGAGAAAGGTAGAAGGGCATGGCATTAAACTCAGAGGAGGGGGGGAAAGGAAGGAGAGGGATCCATGCACAGTACTTCCAGTATGATACTAAGATGCATCACACATCGAATGTTGTAGTAGCTACTATGATTACAGAGCCGTCACTTCATTCACCTGTTGCACCTTCCCTCCCTCATCTGATGGATATTTATCCTTACAATTAAGGTAGGAGTAGGGAGATGTTGCCAAGAGAGGCCAGTTAGAGGAGTTCTCCTCTAGCCAGAGAATTTGCTCCATTCAGAGTGGGTGAAGATCACTCTCAGTTGCAGGCAGATGGTCCAAGTAGGATAAATGTAAAACCAGCATATCTATTCAAGGAAGGAATAATAGGAAATGTGACAAACGGTACGAATTAACATCCATGAAGGAAGGATGCAGCAAACAAGGAAACCCAAGTCCTTATATACGAATACATACCTGCCCCATGGCAAGGACTTCTCCGGGTGTTTACAGCCCTACACATTTGTGGGAAGTGCACAATACAGTTTCCTGCAACACACCAACAGATGTATTGAGGCATATGCCCCTCCCTGTTTGTTATCTTTTGTTCCCCCCCCCATGAAACATGCCATAAATGATTAGTGCACAGTGTCTCCCCATTTTCTCAACTCACCGTGAATTGTTTCCACAGAACTTTGCTCTTCTAACTATGACAATACAAGGCTGGTTGCCTCACCACGTGCCCTCTGTCCTCTGTGTATGTGGAACATTCCGTGCACTTTGCCCCCCCCCCACGCCACCCCTCTTGGCCGCTGCTGTCTCCTTCCCTTCTTTTCAGTGCTGGTTTGATGTGCAACGGTTAAGCTGGGCTCACCTTAAGTATTTACTAGTGTACAAGTGGAAAACTGGTAAGGGCTTAACAGCTAGACAAGGAACTTAACACAAAGGCTGGGCCTTGGGAAGGTTAATATTTGTCTTTGTCCCCCACTCACAAAGCACCAAATAAGATGAAGGAGGCTGAACAGTGGGGAAATATATGGATGAAGGGTCTTAAATTTTCACTGAGCTCTAGCCTTAAAAAGATTTTTTAATAAAATGATGTATGTGTGGGGGGTAATTTATGGTGGTCCAAACCTTATTTTGGGCTTCAGAGCTTTTAAACTCTCCTCAATGTTTTTTGGTTGAATTCATGAATAAGTCGCAAATCAGGAACGAATAAGGAATTGGGAACCAACTTCAGCCTCCTACAAGATGAGGCACTGGGAGATCTGTTGGTAGATCTGCCAACCATTTATACAACTGGAACCACGTTGATTTTTTCCCCTGAAACTCAGCTTCTTAACTGCACCCATTTTTCCTCTCCCTTACACACAGTATCATTTGGCAGCTGTTGCTCTCCTGGGTTTTCTTTGGGGAAAAACTCAAAAACATGGGAGAGCAACGACAGGCAAACAATGCTGTATGTAAGGGAAAGGAAAACCAATGCTGTTATAAAGATGAGGTACAGCAATAACCCATTGGGGAAAATCCCAGGGATGCTGTGGATTTCATGCCAAACGTGTCTGACAGCGGAGCAAGATCTGACTTGAGGAGTTCTCCGGGTTCGCTCGGTTCACATCAGACCATTTGAATACCTGTTGAACAGGTTTGCACCAGGTTTTTTTCCAAACTTTGAAGATGCCAGAACACTTTTGATCAAACAGTTTGACAGCCATTAACATTGCTTAGCAGAACAGGTTTGCACCAGGTTTTACAGTTTGACAGCCATTAACATTGCTTAGCTTACAGAAGCACCAAAAAGTAGGATTTTTAAAATATATATTTTTATTTGCTCTGGAGAGCTTTTTGGTTGTTCTTTTTTAACTTGGCAATTGGTAGAGCCTGGGGGGGGTCTAGAGGAGAGATAGATGGGACTCAGAATTTGACAACAAAGCAGAGGTCAGTCTTTAGAGACAAAGTTTTTTAGGCTGGGCAAAAACAGCTCAAGGCAGGGAGGAACATAAATTGCTTATCAGCAAAAAGTTAGTTTTTCTGGTTTATTGTAAAGAATGCATTCTTTGTGCTTCATCGCTCCAAAGGCAAGTGTGATGGACTGCACTTTTAAAAAGCCTAGCAGTGCTGTACAAACAGCTGAAAAGCTGTGAAAGGTTAATTCTTCACAGAAACAGAGGGCCTTGAGTGACAGGCTGCTCCAAGAGATCTGACTGGTTAGCATCAGATGAGCAGAGAAAGTCTGGAGAGAGCTGCATGCTGAGGATGAGATTCAGTCAGATTTCTGTCTTCACTGAGTTGAGTACTGACAGTCTGATTTCAGCTTTAGCTGAGAGCCATATAACATAGCAGGAGAACAGGGAGAAAGTTGGCAAGGAAGTTTGGGAAGTAGGCGAATACTCCCATTCGGGCCAAGGAAAGGGGATAGAGAGAAGAAAATTCCCTGCCTAGTCACACACGGAGTTAGCTCTGAAGAGTGCAAAAATCCCTGGTCTGGTGTTGATAGAAACTGCCTGTAGAAACCTTAGGAGTCAGTTAAAAAGTCAAGACGAGTACTGGCGTTCCAAGAGAAGGGGTTTGGGCATGCAGGTGTGGGGGTGGAAAAGAGGGCATGAGGGAGGCCCTGGTGGTGGGCAGATGGGGGGTGCCTGGAGCCTTCCCAGGGCCCCCCACAGCCAGGAACTGGCCCTGGAGCAGGCCCATAGCCAGGATTTTGTGGCTTGTGGGGAAAAGAAATTCTGGTGTTGCTGCCATTATAATGAAGGGGGAGTGGTGTGCGCCCCTCTCCCTCACTGCCTGTAAGATTTAAAGGGCCCATCAGTGGGGATCAGTGGGGAGCTCGTGGCCTACCGATCAGCTGGAGGACCCTTTAAATCTTGCAGGTAGGGAGGGAGAGGGGTGCACCCCCCCTTCTTCTCAAAAGCATTTAAAGGATCCCTTTAAATGCTTTTGGAAAGGGGGGTCTTTAAGAAGCGGGGGGCCTTTAAGGAAGGGGATGGGCCCTTTCAGGAAGGGGGTGGACCCCCAATAGCCCCACTGTAGCTACAGGCCAGCCCTGGAGACACTCTCCCACAGCCACTCTAAAGATTCCCCTGTAAACCAGAGAAAAACTGGTTTAGATTTTTTGCGGACAAAAGGGGAAAGCCCTGGGAAAGCCATAAGTCATGCTCAGAATGGTCATACATCAGGAGAATGTTCCCATTTAAACGGGGGGGGGGAGGTTGTTTTGCTTAGCATGCATAGGGAAGCAGCGCTAGTGTGCTTGTTATGTGAGAGTCAAACTCTGGTACCCTTCATGCTATAGTCCTTTTCATATGCAACCCAGGACTGTTGCTTCCCTGGGGAGGCACGCTTTGGAGGGAAAGTTGGTGTTCTCAGCCCACTGAACATCAGTAAGGTCCGAAGACTCATGCCAATTATGGAACAGCGCACACCATCTGCATTTTAAAGCTAATTATTGCAAAAGGGAAATGAGGGAAAGGATATATGCATGGTAAACTTAAATGACAAATTTTGACGCAAACTGTCCTGTAGTCCAAAATAACTACATTTTGCTTCCACCTTCGGGGATACTTGATTACACATTAAGTAGGTGGGAATGTACTTTGAATTTATGGAGGTGGTTACCAATATATCACGGAGCAAATGAGTAGCATGGGAGGGAAATATAGGCTGCGTGTTTCTAGTCTTGTTTCTGACAGCTGAGTAAATAAATTCCTGATTTAGTGATGCTGAAAAGAGTTGCAGTGAGAGATCAGTTTTAATTGCAACAAGAATACAAAGCTGGTATACAAAGCCAATTACCAATGCCCCCGCCACCCCACTGCTATTTTTAATTAGCAATGTCAGGGAGGAAAAATTCCTCCCAGTGCAACACATTAACGAACATTACAACAGCCAAGCAACCGTGTGATGAATGCTCTGGAATCCAAGGGGCTGGTTATTAGGCATGTCTTGTTACAGTAATTAATTTTGTAAAAAATCACATTAATGGCTACATGAAAACAGTAGATATAGACTCCCCCCCCCTTCCAATAGCTTAATTTCATTCTGTCTGCTCACTGATGACCTTACATCCCTTCTGGATGGCTACCAGTGCTTTTGGAGATAATATGTGTTTCCATAATACCTGTTTGGTCAGGAATTGTGATTATTTATTTAGTTTTAATGGATAATCCAGACATATCATTGGCAACCTGGTGCATTCTGGTACTTTCTGTTTTTCCATCTTTCCCCTCCCAAGATCTGAGGCAGTTCTCTAAACCTTAAAACACAATTGCAGTACTAAGCTCTGATGTGCAAAATTCAACATGCTATTGAGATGTTTTAGGACTTCTGTCTTTTAAAATGTACATTATTTCCTTATCACACTGGCTTAATTAATTTCTTCCTCATCTCTTGTGACTGGTTCTCTCTGGGTAAGTAAATAATTAATTAAAACAAACTAGTTTTAGTTATAAATAATTAAAACAAACATTTTAACAGCCTCTTTAAAAGGTTGGTGATACAGATCTGGGTTTGTTTGTTTTTACTTGTGATGGCTTTTGTGATTGAGATGGACATGGACAGGAAAAGAGATGAGCTTAGTATCAATGCAACAGATTCAAGAATGTTTGTAGCAGCAGCAACAGCTGAGTCACAGAAATCAATACTGCATTTGCATCCAAGGCTCTCAAAAGGAAACACCTGGCAGGCTGTAGTAAATAGCTGACTGGCCTACTTTTAACCAGGTGGACCACAAGGTTGGGCCAGCTTGTAAAAAATGTTTCCTGATCATGGAATTACAGAGATCAGGTTTTTAATTATTTTATTCCAAAGTAACCTTCAGTCTGTGTACCTGGACCCATGCATCCCATGTTGTATTAGACACCAGTGTGTTTCTTGAAAGTGAGAACATCTCGAAACTGGATCATGAAGTGACTGGGTTTTAACTTCTGCAGCCCTTGGGGGATGACCTTGCTAATGTTAAGCTTAATGGCAGGATCTATGAGGTGGCCACCCTTATTCTGGAAAAATCCCATGAATGCACCTATGGTCATGAGAGCTGCTGTTTTTGTTAAAGCTATGTGGGCATTCCAATTCAAGGATTCATGGAAAGTTAAACCCAAATATTTGTAGGTTTAACATTGTTCAATTGGGGTGCCATGTATGAACCATGAAAAATGTTTTTGCCTTTTACAGAAGACCATCACTTTTGTTTTGGTGTAATTTATTTTCAAATTTTCTTCAGAGCAATAGTCCCCCAGGCTACTCAGCAACTTCCTCAGACCCACTCTGGTTAAGGAAATCAAGACCATGTCATCTGCATATAGTAGTAGAGAGATCTTATTAAGTGAGGGTGCAACAAATTTCTGGTCAGACAGTCTTTCTACGATGTCATTGATAAATAAGTTGAAAAGTAAGGGAGCTAGCATGCATCCCTGCTTTACCCCTCTTACTGTAGGGATTTCTCTGGTCAGGGAACCAGAGGTGCCCACTCTGATCTTTGCAAACGTACCAGAATACAATTCACAAATCAGTGCTCAGAGTCTTTTGTCTATAGAATCAAAGGCTGTGGCTAAATCTACAAATACTGCGTATAGGTCTTTGGTTGGACCTTTCATTGCCGGATAGGCTAGTTGGTAAAGTGTGAGGCAGTGGTCTGTTGTACTTTGGCCTCTACGAAAGCCTGCTTGGTGAGGATGTAGAATGTGGTTGTCTGTTGCCCATTCCTCCAACTTCTTTAATAGATATTTTCCGTATAGTTTTGATGCTGTGTCAAAGAGAGATATTGGGCGATAGTTACTTGGGATTGACTTATTGCCTTTTTTGTGATGGAGACCACTATGCTAGTTTTCTACCCAGCAGGAAACAGTCCAGAGTTATTTATTTGGGTAAATAGTTTGGCAAAAATTGGAGCCCACCAGTTAGAAAAGGCTTCGATCATGTCTGTGGGAATTGAATCTTCTCCAGGGGATTCACATCTTGTGATCTAGGTCAGTTCTATAGCCGTGGTGAGAAAAGAGATGGGGAATCAAACCCGGTTCTCCCAGATTAGAGTCCGCGGACTTAACCACTACACCAAACCACACTACACCAAACTACAAATAGATATAGAGGCTGCTCAGCAAGAAAGAAGAAATCAAGGGAAAATCCTGTGCATGAAGGCGGGAAGAGGGCATGATGTCAGAAATCCAGTTTGGCCCATTTTAACAATGAAGCTCCCTGTAGTTCGTTCACAGAGTATCTGCCTTGCATGCAGAAGGCATTTCATGTCAGGTAGCAGATGCTGCGAAAGACCCCTGCCTGAGAACCTGGATCGATGCTGCCAGTCAGAGCAGACAATACTGACCAAGGGCTGAGACCAAGTCTGACTCAGTATAAGGCAGCTTCATGTGTATTTGTGAATGGGCTTGAGCGAGGTGGTTTACAATCTGTTTTAGAGGGAATGTAGGGGTTCTTTGGGATTTCCATAGTGATAATACAACTTCCATGAAAGAACACCACCTTTACTGTTCTCCCCCTGTGATTGGCAGTCAGAGGTAAAAAGGTGCCCTAAATTAAATTTATTAATCATTATTACATTTATATCCCACCTTTTCCTATGATGGGATACAAGGCAGCATGCAAGTATCTAAGAGACTTCTCATCCCAACAATAATTTGACCCAGACCGGCTTCACTTCAGCCATGAACAAAGTGCAGTACTTAGCATTTGACTGGCATCTTATGCCTGCTAACTTTGACACTCAGGTGTTCTCTAGCAGATAAGTCATTGTAGAAAGAGTTCCCTAAATGAAGACAGTTTAAAAACCATCAATGTAGCACATCTATTTATATGGGTAATTACAGGATGAATCAGTGAAATCACATCCATGAACAACGATGGGAAGATTGAAAGCATTTGTAGCCTTACTTCACCTGGGATTTATTTATAGTGCATCTAATTTCTGCCAACTGGGGGGTGGGGTGGGGGAACGGGAGCATTCTTGGAGATGGTAGGTAATACTGCTCACGCCGGGCTGACTTGCCAGCCAAACTTCACTTTCTTTTCTTCCCATGGCCGTGGTTGCATTTATACCAGTGTAAGATTCCACATCAAGCCCTTGCTCAAAGATTAGGTCAGTTACGTGGTTATGTAATGCTTGGAAAGATGTATTGAGCAACTGCAGCAATAAACTAAAGAAGGAAATAAAGACTCATTGGTTATTATGTCAGGAACTCCCCTCCCCACACTGCTTTTGCCTTGATAAAATTATTTATATACTTCATTATTTTTGTCTTGCTTTCCTCCCATGATTTATATCATGGGGGTATTCAGACATAACTAAAATGTGTCTTGTCATTACAAGAATGAGACTTGGGAGTCCTTGGCTTGTGTATTCCCCTTCCTCTTCCCTTCACCCACAGCTTGAATACTGAAAACTTCCTGTGTCTAGCCAACGCCACAGGTAGCTGTGAGTGACAACAAACCTGATGAAATGGCAAAATGACACCGCATTTTATTGTCATTGGGGCCAGGACACTTAGGAGCTCTCTCACTGTTGCCCCCCCCCCCAAGCACCAAGAATACAGAACATCACTTGCCCCAGGGTTCTTATCTATACCTTGTGGCTAATAGCCACTGATGGATCTCTACTCCATATGTTTATATAGTTCCCGTCCATGCTTGTAGCTGCCACCACCTCATGTGGCAGTGACCAGTAAACAAACCATGGTGTCGGCCATCATGACAAACTATGGCTTGTTGCAAACCAACTATATTGTATGCAAAGGAAGTAGGGAGAGGGAGAGCATCTGCCCAGTGACTTCCGCCTTAATGCTGCCATTGTGTTGCAGTAAATCATAAACACCAAATACTTTCTGAGGTTTGAAGAGTTTTGATGCAGTGCATTCTTAGGGTTCCCAAGTCTGAAGCGGCGCTGGAGCGGGGGACTCCAGCACTGCTCTGGGAGTGCGTGCACGCACGCAAAGTGCGTGCTGCAACCCCATCACTTGGAAGTGACGTGACCACACCGGGCACGCTGGGGGTGGGGCCATGACCATCCGAGGGGAAACCATAGAGCTTTCCCTCGGATGACCGTGGCCCCACCCCCAGCGTGCCTGGCGTGGTCGCGTCACTTCCGGGTGACGTGCACGTCGCGTGCTTTGGATGTGGGGTTCCCCCCGGGGCCCGATCCGCCAGCAGCGGGGAACAGGCCTCTGGGGCGGGGATTTCCCCGTTCCCCGGGGCGGACTTGTCAAGCCTATGCATTCTCCTTATAATGGCCTATATCCAGCCATCTGCTTGCAGAAGGCACGCAAAAGTTTCCCTGTGTTCCTTTCTGTTTCTGCAACAACTCTTTCCAGCCCCCGGAAAGATCATTCCTAGGGTTGCAGGATTCATGCAAAGGAATAGCTATGCAAGTTGGTGGGCTGGAGGAATAAGGGGATGAAATTCATACATTTCCTCTGCAGCACTCCACTTGCAGAAGACAGAGCGGGAGAATTTACTGCCTTATCCTTTTTCTCTCTAGCTCCCCTACTAGGGTTGCCAACTCTGGGTTGGAAAGACCTGGAGATTTGGGGGGGTGAGGTGAAGCCTGGGGTGGGTGGAGTTTGGG
Source organism: Gekko japonicus (assembly GCF_001447785.1). NCBI lineage: Eukaryota > Metazoa > Chordata > Lepidosauria > Squamata > Gekkonidae > Gekko > Gekko japonicus. Next base: position 260,312 of record NW_015176474.1, read on the forward strand.
GAGGAGAGGGACCATGGCAGGGTATAATGTGCCAAAAGTACCACTTTCCCCAAAGGAACTGATTTCTGTCATCTGAAAATTAGTTGTACTACTTGGAGATCTCCAGGCCCTCGCCTTGAGGTTGGCAGCCCTATTCCCTACCCGCACCTCTATCCCTCCATTTGGTCTTTCCAGGTGTCAGAAGGGGCTACAGGAATAGAGTGGGATGTGAGAAAAGAGTGTGTCTTTTCCTACCGTGTATTTAAATTTGGATGACTTTCAGTCTTACCCAGTTGATTTAATTTGGAATGCAGAGGAAAAGAGGTCAAACGGCTCCATCATGATCCCATTAAAAGTATTTTGGCTGAACTCCCACTGACATCAATCAGAGAGGAACTAGAGCCAGAACACAGTCAAACGTCTCGTTTGTTCATTGTCTCGAGAGCCTTTCCAGACTTAGGAAATTCATGCATCATCTGCTTCCAGAGGTTCTTTATTTTGAAAGTGCTTGTGGGTCCCATCCATAGCTAATTGCTTGCAGTTAAATATCTTTCCAGACTTGTCAGTATTTTGTACTTTTCAATGCACTCCTAAGCAGAGTTACAACCTTCTAAACGCTTTGACTCCTACTACTTTAGAAGGGCATAACTCTGCTTGGGACTGCATGGTCAGTGTGCAATTGTTATCAATTTGTTATGCAGGGTTCAAGTGCAGTCCCTCTGGGTTACACATCCGGTTGCAGTGATGATACTCTTTCCATGCACAGGAAGTGTGATATGTTGAGCCTGGGAAAATGCAGTCCTTGCCACTTGTCCATTGCAAGTTTCTTTAGGCAGCCTTTCCTCCCCATACAGGCGAATGTTCTTTTGCAAATGTTCTTTTTTTAAAACTTGTTAAAAAGCAGCGTCTGTGCATAAGTATGGTGCACCAGTATGGTGGAATCAGCTCCCGAACGAAATCCGCGCTCTGCGGGATCTCCACCAATTCCACAGAGTGGTAAAGACTGAGCTATTCCGCCAAGCGTTTAACAGCCCAGATCAAACACTCTAGCACTTTATATGGACGGCCGCCATGTGCGAACTGTAATGCTCTAATTGTAATTTAATTGTTAATAAGTTATATTGGCTGTTTTTTTATTATTTTTAGATGTACTGCATTAATCTTTACTGGTTTTTAATTGTTGTAAGCCGCCCTGAGCCGCTTCGGCGGGAGGGCGGGATAAAAATCTAATAAATAAATAAATAAATAATGCCACTGTAGCACTGGAATGCTCATGAGGTACAGACTGTTGAAATAAAAGCAGCAGTGCTACTCCCTTCTCTGCCCCAAGCCCATAGGCAGGACTTTGTGGCTTGTGGGGCAGATTTTTTTTTCCTGGTGGGGCTGAAGTTCTCAGTGCAGAGAGAAAAGCCAGAATTCTGAGGATTATGACTCAGCTACTCTGAGTCTTCTCAAGCTGTCTGTTCTGCATAGGTGTTCTTATGCTAGCAATCACCCTTTGCCTATTAATGATTTAGCCAAAAGAAAGCTGTTACCAGGATAGATCTCTAAATTGCAAGCTGTCAAGCCACTTTAGATGACAGTTCTCAGCTGCTGCAAGTTAATCACTTCTGCCAGCCTAAGCAACAATTCTGATAACAAGCCAGCAGGTGGGGGTGATGACTTCTATAGTCAAGAAAGCTAACACTTAGTCAGGAAAACTCTCTTAAAGGAGGCCAGTTTCTTGATCCTAGAGGTCACCTACTCCAACCCCCTTGCTCAGTGCAGGAATTAGTCAACTACAGCACCCCACTTTGCTTAAAGGAGCACCTTTAAAAATGTTTTAAAATTATTGAAAAAAGCATTTACAGGAGGAATTCTTGTGGGGCTGTTCCTTTAAGAAAGGGGGCAGAGCCCCCAAAAGCACCACCATAGCTTCGGGCCTGCTCTGCCCCAGCCGCACAGCTGCCTTAGCAGTTCAAGAATACTTCTACACTATCCCTTTGGAGCTGTGCTTTCCCCAGAGCACAAAGCAAGCAGTGAACACTTCTCCTGCTCTACATGCGCGTGTCATGCCCACCATGCAGCCCGACCCCGAGGACCCTGACCCAGGGGATTCTGCACCCTCAACTTCTGAGGTTGAGTTCCCTGCACCCCTTGAATCACTGGACCTAAGTCCTGAGGAGGATTAGCACCAGTCAACAGGAGCGTTTGCACCTGGAGCCGTGCCAGCAGAGCCAAGCACAAGCACCACTCCTGATTCCTCCCCACCGGTGGCTCGTTTGCAAGAGTAAAGGCAACGGGACATGGCAACCCGGTGAAAGGAGGCGCACATGTGAGGTTGACATAGAGGATGTCCAGAGTACTGACCGGAGCCAGGACCCTGTTAGCGGCCGGTAATTGGCTAACAAGCGGAACAAGCTCTTTAGGCGGCTCTCAGATCCACAACTTGTGCTGGCAGCTAGTCTCTTGCATGACTCACTGCACCCCGGATCCTACGTTCCTGTCTCCAGGTTTTCGTACTGACTTCCCAGCTCCTGACTCTGGTTTGCGTGACGTTGTTTCTCCCAGGCTCCCTGACTACAGACTGTGTACCCTGACTTCTGACAAATGGCTTTCGGCTTCTGAACTCTTTAATACAACCTCTGGTAACCCTAGGCTACGTTTTGACTTGGTGTTTTGGACTTTGCTCACTTTACTCTGTCTTCTCTGGTACTTTGACCTCAGATTGTGTTTTGGACTCCCGTGCCCTGCCTGGCCCACCAGCGCAATCGTGACAGCCCTTGGAATTGTGGGTTCTCTCGCCTGCTGAAAATGAACTTTCCAAAACGCACACCCACCCATTCACTGTGGACTGGATATCTTCTTAGCACAGCAGGTTGAGGGCTAGCAAGAACCAAGGAAACATTTTTGGGTGTAGATCTAGCAAGTCAAGTATGATGGGCTGAAGCCCATCATTTCCTCTTGCTATCTCAACCCACTTCTTCCTGATACGCTTATTTGGTTCCTCCATGGCACGGCATGTGAAGCACCGTGGCTAATTCCATAGTGAGTGAGATGGCACGGGAATTGAACAGGTGTTGCCAGCTCCAAATTGGGAAATACCTGGAGATTTTGGGGGTGGAACCTGAGGTGGGTGGAGCTTAGAGAGGGGAGGGAATTCATTGGGGTATCATGCCATACAGCCCACCTTCCAAAGGGGCCATTTCCTCCAGGTGAACTGTTTCCTGTCACTTGGAGTTCACTTGTAATCCTAGGAGATCCCCGACCACCACATGAAGGCTGACAACCCTAAACAGAAGACAGAGACAGCAAGTGGAATTTTGCCATGACTTATAGGGTTTTAGAAATATCTATTTACTAACATATGTATACAGTGACTGTGGGGGAGCAAGCAAACCACACAAACAGAGTGAATTTTCCCCACAGCAAAGAACACCGCCTTGGAATCCTCCCCCCACTAGGCTTCCCAAGTACTTACCGTGATTCGGCGGGGGACACAGACGTCCTTGCAGGATCATTCCTGTGGGGACAACAGATGCGCCGCACCATGCCGTCGCCAGGAAGTGACACTGGGCGACGCTCTGGCAATGGGGCTGGAAACGCGATGGTACCATCGAGTTTTCAGTCCCATTGCCAGAGCGTCGGCCAGCGTCACTTCCTGGAGATGGCATGGTGCGTTACAGGGAGGAATGGTCTGGCCGGGGAGCATGTTTCCCCTGCCGGATCATGGTAAGTACTTGGGAACCCTGCCCCCCACCCTTCCTGAATTCATCGACAAACCTCACATTTTTGTCTGTTCTACTGACTACTGGGAGCACACTGGAAAGTTAAAATGGCCTGGGCTGGATTAAGACCAGCTGAGGTCCCATTTTTATAACCTGAGGTCCTTAACTGCTGCTTACTTACCTTGTACACTGCGTGGTCCTTGTAGGGCTACAAGCCAACATTGCAGAGGACACTCAGTTCAGACCTAGTCAGCTGCACCAACGATGGATGGTGCAGGAGAAGGCAATTGGAGGGCTGATACCTGATCACTGGTGTTGCTGATGAGTCCCAGCCAAGTGGCTGAATGAAATATCAAATCTTGGCTCTGTTTACTCCTGATGTCCAGCAGCCCTCCAGGATAGTGGCCTGTCAGGAACTTTAATTGTGGGCCAAGCAACCTATAGTGCTACATTTGAACTGCCAAATTGTTTCCAAGTCCTCTTCAAGCAAGTCTGGCTATGTCTTTTAATGAGTAGCTACCAGGCATCCAAGGGCTTCAGTGCTCATTTAGACGAGCAAACACCTTCTAGCCTGGGCTCAGTAAGGAGGCATCTGTAGCTCTCTACAAAAACACCTCTAGAGATGGTGCTATTTTCATTTGACCCAACACGATAGCATTCCTGTTACATCACACTGGGCCAGCAACAATAAACAGATTCATTTGGGCTACACATAGCAAGCATGTTTCTTGGGTTATTTTATCCATGTCATCTCAGAAGTTCTTTGCATCTAAAAGGATTTTTTTCACCTTGTAGAAGCTTTTAGAGACTGCCCAAAGCACCACCACCATCACAACAACAACAAATCACATTGTATATAAACACAGGCCACTAATCTTAATGCATAAATATTCCTAAATGGAGCAATAGATCAGTGCATGGGTGATTTAAAATAAATCTACATAGAGCATTCTATCAGAGAGGGATTTTTGGTTGCTAGGATCCACAGGACACCAGTACTGAAATATTATCTCTTTTCTTGGTGTTGTTCCCTTCTGTTGTTTCACAATTCAAGCTCTCTCATTCTCCCATTGCCATATTACATTCTTAGCAAAATCCTGCCTTTCCATTTCACTTGTGGGAAGCAAAGCCCACAAAGGAACAAGATGACATATGGCAATGTAAACTAGCCACACACTTCCTCTATAGTGCATCATGTTGCCCAGTCAGCGAAATATGGAAATGTGCTATAGCTGTAGATCAGGACAGGCACTGGTTTATAATTGTTAGCTGGGATTGGTATAGATTACAGTGACCACTTCTGGAGGCATATATTTGCTCTAGGGCCTGCTACCATATAATTATAAAGCACCAATCACAATTTCCTCACAAGATGTTGAATATTCAGTGTTCACTTACTCAACCGTCTATGAAAGATTTAGATATTTGTCATTACAGGGCAAATCTTTTGCTTGAAGACAGACTATAATCTTTCATATATTGCAGAGAATGTCCAAAATCCAGAGAGCCTCGCTTATAACAAGTGAGTGATCACAATTATTTCACACATCTGGTTGGATGTCTGTAAAGACCAGTAAATGTGAACAGTCATTTATAGGTCATTATCAACAATCATGAGTGTAACTCCATAATTTTATACATTGATCAGATGTATTCACTAGTTTAAGAGTAGGAAGTAGACTTACCAGTGGATCAATGGAATACTGTGGATGTAATAATACTTGATTTCAGTAACGCATTTCTAAAAGTTCCCCGTGATTATTTTGATTAGTAAATTGTATGCTAAACTATAGTATTATCAGGTGGCTTAAAGGCTTCTTGGAGAATCATATTCAGAGAATACTTATCAGTTGCACACACTCCATTGAACTGGAGAGAGGTCTTCAGGGGGGCACTGCATTTTTATCAGTGACTTGGATGAAGGGGTCAAGGGAATCCTTATCAAATGTGCAGATGATGCAAAGAGGGAAGGAAAACAGACCAAAAAGGTAGGAAATGGGGACCAGGGAAAACAAAATTCCCCTCCCTTGTGAGTCTCACAGATCCCCTTCTTGCCCTAATTCAGTATAATACAAACAAAAAAATCCATCAGAGAACTCCTGATGAAAGTTACCCCAGAAGTAGACACTTACCATCCAAGCAATATTACTATTATACAGGATTGGGGTTTTTTTATGGTACTGAAAACAGCCCTTTCCTCTTGCCCGCTATAGCCTGACCCATTGAATTAGTTTGTATAAGTGGTAGCTTCGCTTGCCTTATTGAATCACAGTATTAATTATGTCTCTGTGTACAAGTCTGTGATTTACGTTAAGTAATTTTTCCGCAGTTTCTCTCTCCGTGGGATAGCTATTAGGACAGCGTCAGGGTTTTATGTAGGAAGGCAGCTCTGTCACTATCTTTGCAGGTGGCTACATTATAGTTACAATGGAGGAAGGCTGCTGTAAAAATGAAAGTTCCTAGTTTTAGTCATTTTGTGGCTGTGAGAAATTGTCAATTACTTTGAATCATCCTGGTCTCAGTTAGCAAAAGGAACAAATTATAAACCTACATGGCTGGTTATTGGGATGTACATATGGAGCTGCCTTATGCCCTGGTCAACCAAGGTCAGCATTGTCTGCTCTGAGTGGCAGCATCTCTCCAGGATCTCAGGTAGAGGTATCTCAGGTAGAGGTATCAGTTACCTGGTTCTTTTAACTGGAGATGCTGAGGATTGAACCTCGAACCTCCTGTATGCAAAGCAGATGCTCCACCACTGGAGTTGCTGTGGGAGGCTGCTGGGCTCTCTTGCTGAGGAATCTGCCCAAACAAGGTTTTAGTGGCCCCTTGTTTATTTTTTATCTACCGTGAATGTAGAAAGCATAACCATTGCATGGATAACTCCCACAATGAGGCATCAGTTCATATAAACATTGGTCTCTGTGTAAGGGCCTCATGGTCCCAATGCATGTGGCATCTCCTCATGTTCTCAGAGAGGTATTTTAAAGTTCACTGTAATTCCTCCGTTAAGAGATAATCAAATGGTACTCTCTTTCCATACAACAGTGCTCTCCACTCAGGACCAACCAAACCTGAAACCTGGGCCCATTCTGCATCTAGCATTCGCTCTGCAGTTTTACCAAACCTATGTTGGAACAGAAATTCCATTATACATTGCATGCCACTTTCACTTTCTTTGCTTGTCGGATTTTATAGCAGTGTCCAGACTGCATGCGTTTGATCTCTTGGTTTTATGGTACTGCCTGCATAGATGTATGGCCATTTTATGGCCGTTCAGGGGTGACTTTGCAGTCTGTACGGCATGCAATCTGGACACTGCCATAAAGTCCGACAATCAATCAAAGTGAAAGTGGCATGCAATGTAGAGGGGAATTTCTGTTCCAACGTGAGTTTGGTAAAATAGTGGAGCAAATGCTAGATGCAGAATGGGCCCTGGTCACCACATGGAAGACTGCATTCACGTTGAAAATCTGTACACTGATTCACCACTGGATATCAGTAATTTGTGGCAGCGACTGAACCAAAAGCAGTTGAACAAATTAGAGTCCAGTGGCCCCTTTAAGACCAACTATGGCCCCTGCCACACGGCAGGGGAAAAGCCTCTAAAAGCGCGGCTTTTAAAAGCCGCACCAAAGTTGAGACGCCGCAGCGGGATCTCACGGATCCCCTGGCCGCGGCGCCTTTTCTCCCCGGCACGATCTGACGCCAGGGAGAAAACACGGCCCTGACAGGGAGTCTGCCGAACTGCGCATGTCGGAGCATGCGCAGTTCGACTAGGAGCCGGGGATGCGCCGGCACAAAGACGCATCGGCGATTCAACGGCCCGGCTTGCGGCGCGTCATCCGGATGAACCACCTCGGTAGGTGGTTCACTTTTGACGCGCCGCATCGGGGGAAGGGCCAGATCGGAGACGGGAGCGCAACGCCAGCCAGATGTTGGCATGGGATCGCGCCCGTTTGCTCCGTCTCCGATCTGGCCCACTCCCGGGGGCCAAAGTTTTATTTGAGGTATGAACGGGGCCAAAGTTTCATTTGAGGTATGAGCTTTCGTGTGCACGCACACTTTTTCAAATACCAAAAGCAGTTTGTAGACAGCATCCCATCCATATGTTAAGCAGACTTCAACTGTGATAGCTCCTATGTGAAGTATGAATGTGGACCTGTTTTTTAGTAATCTACATAACCAGTGTTTTAATGGTTGCATCCTTTCTGACATTTGTATACTGATGGCAAGGCAGGTTTATAGGTAGAATACAACCAGTCTCACATCACCAGGCAGAAATCTTTGCTCATCCTTGATAGCAGATCCAGACTTTAAGATTTTGAGCCTATTTTCAGAAACACAAGTTTGGTGAGAAGCACAAGCTTGGCGCAGCCAAAGCCTGTTTGGTTTACTGTGGTTTAGGGCCAGTGTGGTGTACTTGTTAAGAGTGGCAGACTCTAATCTGGAGAACTGGGTTTGATTCCCCACTCCTCCACATGAAGACTGCTGGGTGAATTCAGGGCCAGTCATAGTTCTCTCAGAACTCTCTCAGCTCCACCTACTTCACAAGGTGCCTGTTGTGGGGAGAGGAAGGGAATGTGATCGTCGTCAGCCACTTTGAGATTCTTTAAGCTAGAGAAAAGCAGGGTACAAAAACCAACTCTTCTTCTACCATTTGGGAGGGGACAATTCTACCCATCCCCTTTTGTTAACACTCCTCATAGCAATGCTACTATATCATGGGTAGGTTCCAGTCACAATACCTGGAAGGCAAACTACCTGATCTAACTAGAATGACAGATGACAGCATGAATCAAAACACTCTTTAAAAGCAGAACAGTGAATGCAAGCAACTGACTTAGCAGAGAAGGAATGCCCTTCCTTTCATTCCTAAATGCCATTTGGGTGTGCACCAAGCTGTAAGCATTTGATCTAGATTACCTCAATGCGGTCATTTATCATAAACAATAGTCTCAGAACCTGACTCACTACTCATGTGACACAAAGATTTCTATATATACATTTCTGAACCAGATTTCTTTTTTTATTGAACAGGTGAATGCACTGAGTTTCTGATCATCCTGTTTTCAAAGAATTACATGTCTACTGATTGACAGGTGGTTACTGTTTATTCTCAGGGCCTTTGTATCTTTGGTTTAGAAATTAGTGTGCCTACAATCATAGCCCGCCCAGAAGAATTTACTAAGAACATAAGAGAAGCCAGTGTTGGATGAAGCCCATCCAGTCCAACACTCTGTCACACAGTGGCCAAAAATACCAGGTGCCATCAGGAGGTCCAGCAGTGGGGCCAGGACACTAGAAGCCCTCCCACTGTTGACCCCCCAAGCACCAAGAACCCCAGACTTCTGCTCCATATATTTATCTAATTCCCTCTTGAAGCCGCCCATGCTTGTAGCCGCCGCCACCTCCTGTGGCAGTGAATTCCATGTGTTAATCACTCTTTGGGTGAAGAAGTACTTCCTTTTATCCGTTCTAACTCGACTGCTCAGCAATTTCATGGAGTGCCCATGAGTTCTTGTATTGTGAGAAAGGGAGGAAAGTACCTCTTTCGCATAATCTTATAAACCTCAATCATGTCACCCCTCAGCTGTTGTTTCTCAAAGCTAAAGAGCCCTAAGCACTTTAACCTTTCCTCATAGGGAGAGTGTTCCAACTCTTTTATCATTCTAGTTGCCCTTTTCTGCACTTTTTCCAATGCTATAGTATCCTTTTTAAGGTGTGGTGACCAGAATAATACCAGTAAAGAAAGCAGGCTGGGTTTTTTTGTTTTTGTTTTTTTGTTTTTTGAAGTGACATTTGCAGGTCTTCTATTCCTCCAAGCGTTTCCAGATTCTGTGAATTAATCCACTGCCTGAGCTTCAGGACGAACCATGGATGGCTCCAGCTACTTTAGAAAGAACTGGAAAATTCCAATTTAAGTAATTTAAACATAATACTGAATATTCTGTGGTGTGATTTTTTTTAAAAAAACTAGTCTTAAAACACAGAAATTGCCTAACATGAATACCTCTTAAGTAATTCATCTCCAGTGATTTTCTAAGCGCTTAGCTGTCTTGTGTCATAATAAATCATGATGTCTTGTGTTGCAGGTTGATATTGTTATGTGATCCCCACTTCCCTAAGTGGGGAGATATTTCATGAGCACTGTTTCCTGCTTTGGTTTCCTTTGAAGAAGACAGCATTGGATTATTTCTAGTATTTGCTTTGTTTAAAAAATACACAAGTACTTCACAGTTAGAGTTAAATAAGCCCTATACCAGATACCCAGAGATATCTTGCACTCCAGACATACTTCGTCCAACTCACAACAGTTTCTTTCTTCTGCCTCTGAGACAAGAATGTCTTGTGTAAGTAGAAAAGTCCTTGCACTGGAGGACCATATGAAGCTCTGGCAGAATGAAATAGTAGTAGTATCCATCCAAGCTTCTCATTCCGCAGCCCCCAAATGACTCACTTTTTACATAACCATAAACATACCTGCCTCCTGCCAACCTAGCAGTTAGAAAGCAAGAAATTGCAAGTAGATAAATAGGTACCACTACAGTGGGAAGGTAACAGCATTCCGTGCGTCTTGGTGTTTAGTCATGCCGGCTACATGACCACGGAAACGTCTTCGGACAGCGCTGGCTCTTTGGCTTTTGGGGGGGGGGCGAAGGGGATTTTTTATTACATTTTCCTAAAGACTACAAATCTACAACGAAAATGAAGGGAGGGAACTACAATTAGAAAAAGAAAAGAAAACCCACTACTATCTAAAATCCCAAGAGAGGAGATCCTCAAAATCGCTTAAGTAGAAGAAGAAGAAGAGGAAGAGATTGGATTTATACCCCGCCCTTCACTTGGAGTCTCAGAGCGGCTTACAAACTCATTTCCCTTCCCCTCCCCACAACAGACACCCTGTGAGGTGGGTGGGGCTGAGAGAGCTCTGGCAGAAACTGCCCTTTTTCAAGAACAGCTGTGCCAGAGCTTGTGACTGACCCAAGGTCACATCAGCAGGTGCAAGTGGAGGAGTGGGGAATCAAACCCGGTTCTCCCAGATTAGAGTCCACGCACTTAACCACTACACCAAACTCAGTACAAAGTCAGTTCTAAACTCGCTAACAATTTTTTGAATTTAGTCAGGTCTGTTAATACAACTTCTGAATCTTAAATTAACTGTTAAAAAGAAAACCCCCAAAGCATCTTGTTACAATCAACCGTTTTCAAAGGCACAATACAGAGTCCTTCAGCCTTCATTTCTTCTTATCCTGTATTCTTTGCAGTTTATCAGGACTTTTAGGAGCCGCTGCTCCCTTCTTTGACAGTCTGACAGAGAGTCCTCTCCAGAAGACCCCGAGTCCAGCTCGCCACTGGACTTACTGTCCTCTTTATCGCCTTTCTCTTGCTCACCCATCTGGATTTTCAAAAAGTCACATGTTTTGGAAACAGAGTCAATCTTTTCCTTTTTATCTTTAAGTTTGAAGGTTACGACAGCCACCGATAGATGATTGCATTTGTTTGAAGAAAAAGGATTATGGTAAATCTTTGTATTTCCTTCTCCTTTGTCTTATTTCAAATGGGATGTCTTTAAGGATCCTGATGGTGCTGTCCCCGATTTTCCAGGTTGTCCCTGTCGTTGCTCTCAGGATAGTATCCCTCACATGTCTCTTTGAGAATCTCATTACTATTTCCCCAGGCAGATTATTCTTTTTTATATATACGGAATATGACCT